>NW_023254583.1:0-1806 GCF_002007445.2 Ailuropoda melanoleuca | reverse complement strand
GGGAGTGGACAGCTTCCACCTGAGAAACTGGATATGTCTTCTGTATATATCTTCTCTTTTAATTATTTAATTGAAATTCAATTTATTTAGATTTCTTGGAAGATGGTGGAAGAGTAGGGACCCTCGTTTCAACTGGTCCTTTAATTCAGCTAGATCTCTATCAAATCTAGCACCTTCTGAACACCTGTGTATTCAACGTGAGCTCTATGAAAAGTATTGCTGCATTTTTACAAATGGAAAAGTGACTACTTTTTGCAAGGTAGGAGGTGTGGTAAAGTGAATCTGGGGATGTATAAAAGTCAAACCATGGGGGGAGGGAGCCTCTGTAAGTTGGTTACTGAAAAGCAACAAAACTGCAGAGGGCAAAGTCAGGATATTTACAAGTCTGCTCCAGTGAGGGATGTCCCTGCCTGAAAGGTGCTCAGGTGGTGAAGTGGGGCAGAATCTTAGGTGAGACAGTGCGATCTCAGGATCCGTGGGGTCACAGAAAGGATGGGGGTACCGGAGCGTGGCAGAGTTCCCAAACATTGGCAGGGAAGCAGGCTACAATCAGCCAGACCAGGAGTTGGATGTCAGCTCACTGTTGCCATAAACATCAAACAGCTGCGAGATCGAGTGACCACTCTCCAACCAGGGGCCAGCCAGCGGCAGAACTGCAGTGAACCTCCTCCTTTGCCCAAGATGATCAGAGCGGAGTCTGCAGGAGTCTGCAGAGTTTGGTGCACAAATGCGATTGACTGCTTTTCTATGAAGGTGCACTGAAGAGCAGGGGCCACAATTGATCACCTCTGGGGCTGGAGATCATGGAGCCACATTTTATTTCTTTCCCCCTCTTCCAAAGCATCACTGAAAACCTTCAGGGAACAAAAGACACATAAAGCAGCTGCAAGCATCTTACACTGAGACCAGAATCCTGGCAAGGGCAGTGCAACTCCACCCAGGCAAAGATAACTGAGAATCAGCACAACAGGCCCCTCCCCCAGAAGACCAGCAGGAAGAAAAAACTAATACCAACTTTACAGATCATACAGAACTGAAAAACTCCTATTCTAGGGGAAAATAGTATGTGCAATGTGAGGTTTTCTCTCATGATTCTTTAGCTGATTAGTTTAAAATTTTCCTTTTCTTTTTTCTTTTCAACTATTTTCTTTATAATTTTTTCTTTCTTTACAATTTTGGGATTTACATTCTTCTAACAAACAGACCAAAATATACCAAGGAGCAAATGTATCAGCCTCTTTGTTTGACCTGTGAGATTACATGCTTTCTACCCCCACCCCACCTTTTTTTTTCTTTTCTTTTTAGGTATCTGATCTCCTCAGATTTCTCTAGTGTGTATTTCCCTGGGGTTGTGGTTGATAGTTTTGATATTGCTCTCTTGTTCATTTATTCTTCTCTGGGCAAAATGACTAGAAGAAGAAATTCACAATAAAAGAAAGAACCAGAGGTAATACTCTCCGCAGTAGATTTAATCAATGTGGATATAAATGAAGTGTTGAACCTGGAATTCAGAATAATAATTAAAGATACTAGCTGGGCTTGAGAAAAGCATAAAAGACACTAAAGAATCCCGTAGTGCAGAAATAAAAGATTAAAAATCGAATCAGGCTGAAATTAACAATGTTAATTGTTAAAGACATAATGACGGATAGTAAGGAAGCTGAGGAACAGAGAGAAAACAGCTAATGGACCATGAGGTGAGGATTTGAGATATCAGTGATACCATAAAGAGAATCGTATTGCATGGTGCACTGGGTGTTATATGCAACTAATGAAGCATCAAACTTTACATCAGAATCAGGGGAT
>NW_023254582.1:10094-12975 GCF_002007445.2 Ailuropoda melanoleuca | reverse complement strand
GAAATAGAAACTAGAATGATAGTAACCAGGAGATTGAAAAGAGGAGAAAAAAGGGCAAGCTGTGGTTCAATAGGTGCAGACATTTAAAGGCTTGTCAGAGCAAGACAAACACCACATGCTCTCACTCCTATGTGGAAGTTCAGAAAGAAAATAGATGAACATGTGAGAAGGGGGAAAAGAAAAAGGAGAGAGGAGGAAACAAATCATAAGAGACTCTTCACGATAGAGATCAAACTGAGGGTCCCGGAGAGAGGGGGTGGGTGAGGGGTTAGCTGGGATTGGAGATGAAGGAGGGCACTTGCCGCGATGGGCGCAGGGTGTTGTACGTAAGTGAGGAACCACTGACTGCCACTCCAGAAACCAGTAGTGCCCTGCATGTTCACTCACTGGAATTTAAATTAGGAAAGTAGATCAGCTTTCTACATAAAAAGGTAATAGTAATGGGTATAGAATTTCAGATTTGCAAGATGACATGTCTGGAGACACGTTTCACAGCCGTGTAAATATACTTGACACTATTGAACTTTCTATGTCGAATGTTTAAAATGGCAAATCAGTGTTATGATGTCTTAATAATTTTTAAAAAGAGCACATTCTGTAAGTTTCCACTATTCATATAGATTTCATTTATTTCAGAGAGAGAGAGCGAGTGTGGCACGAGAGGAAGGGAGGAGCAGAGGAGGAAAAGAATCGTGAGCCCACTCTGCACTGAACACATGACTCGGTCCCAAGACCCTGAGATCACATCCGAAATCAAGANGAGTTGGATGCTTAGCTGACTGCGCCACCCAGGTGCCCCTGTAAGACAGGAGCCAACACAGACTCGCTCGTAGGGACACGTTGTTCATAGCAAGCGGGCTCTGCAGAGCAGGGAGGGGGTTCTTCCGTACCAACGGTCCAAGGTCAGCTGGTTACCATATGGGAAAAAATCCTTACTTCCCTCAGACCATAAACAAACCAATGCCAGGCAGATCTTAGTGGTAACTGTGGAAGTTACAGAGAGTCATCTTTCTAAAGGATACTTAGGGAAGAATTTGAAGATCTTGGGTCCAACAAAGATTGATTACAGTGTGGAATGGACTAAACATGAAGAAAAAATGGATTCATTGGGAATTATTTAAACGAATGAGTATTTTTATCAAAAGACACATTTCAGAGAATAAAAGAGGCAGGCGCAGAGAGGGGATAAACATGTGTCATCTATTTATTGCACATAGGACTTTTACCTAGGATATGCACGAACCATAAATTGATCAAAATACAAACCACCAGAAAGCATGGGCATAAGATCTGACGAGGCATTTCCCAAGACAGACAGCCAAATGGGAAGGAGTGTACGCACCTCATTCCTTCTCAAGAAACTGCAAATGGCATCCACGGTGAGACTGGGCCACACGTAGACCCCATGGCTGAAAGACACACCCCCAGCACGCCTCACGTTGGTGAGCTCACACCCAGCTGTGAGCGTGAACTTTGAAACCTCTTTGGTCCCATGTCCCCAAATGGACACCCTGACTCTCTGACTGCCCGTTCCACCTGCAGGCGCACGCCCCACACAGATGCGCCCCCGTGCACGGACAGAGCTCGGAGCCGCGTTCTCCTGCCCGTCTGCACAGCGGGAACAACCCCAGAGCGCCTCGGGAGNGAGCTCCGGAGGCTGCAGGTGGGTGCCATCCATCTCCTCGGGCATTAGCGTTATTCCGTTCCCTGCTCTCTCCACCACCGCTGTGCTGAACCCTCCTGAAAATACATCTGTGAAAAACTGAGCCAGAGTTTGCAGGGGTGAGTCCGAGGACGAGCATGCTAGGTGATGGGTGCATCTGCGGCCTGGGATGGGTGCGGCTCACCGTGCTCCCGGACAGGCGTGCCCGTCACCCTTCTCTCCAGGGGAACTGCGGGGGACCTCCCAGGGCTGCTGGTCCCCAGACCAGACTGGGGACTGCCTCCGCGTGGTTTCCCGTGCCGGAGTCCTTCCCGGGAGCTCCCGCATCTCTGACACATACTCCCCACGTGCCTGTCCTCCCCCTTGGACTTGCATANCCTTGGACTTGCATGTGTTTGGTCTCTGTCCCTGTGGAACCCAGTGACTTGCAGCACAGTTTGGACCAGAGGCAGGGGAACCTTTCTCTGGCCTTGGGTGGTGAGCAAGGCTTTTGCCCTTTGTGGTGTCTTCCAGCTTTCCGCATTTCCCCGGTGTCTGTGAGGGTCACAGGTGGAACCACTGTGTACTGTCTGGGGTCAGGCTGTGGTGTCCCAGCAGGAACAGGGGCATCGGCCCCGAGATTGTGCCCATATTTACTAAAGGGGCCTCTATGATTACATCTGATCTGTAATCCACCGGGGATTTCAATATCGAATAAAGGAAATTCTATGTCAAATAAACACAGAAAGAAACGAGTCCCCTTTGAAAATAGGTGGGCCTTTCATGATTCCGCTTACGGAAACATCCAGAACAGGTAAAGGNCCAGAACAGGTCAAGGAACAGAGAGAGAAAGCCGCTGAGGGCTTGCGAGGGTCTGGGCTGGGGGAGAAAGGGGCAGGGAGGTCTCCCGGTTCAGGGTGTCCTTTGGGGAAGGAATGTTCTGCCGCCGTGTTCTGTGCCGCGGTGGCACAGCGTCGGGAATGTACTCCGTGCTCATGATATGTTCAACTGAAAACGATTAATTTTATTTAAAATAAATAATAAACAGCATACAGAACATGGAAAGATAATATAACAGTTAAAATATACCAGAGAGAAAGAATACATGGGGAGGGAATGAAACATTCTGAGGGGGCGTCGGGTTTGGGTGAAGGAACTAAGGGTGATTGAACAAGGAGCTGTCCCCTCAGGGCTGTGGGCTCTGGATGTGGCTCTGGGAGCCCTGCGGGAGCAGGAGTA
>NW_023254582.1:0-4053 GCF_002007445.2 Ailuropoda melanoleuca | reverse complement strand
GGCAGCCTGGGTCGTCCAGCCACAGCCGCAGGGCGCAGACCAGAAGGCATGCCTGGTGCCCGCCACCCCCGCCTGGGCCTGTGGGAGGGGCAGGCCAGGTGCTGACGGAGGACGTGATGGGGGCACTCCCATGGTTTCGCAGCCGGCTGCAGATCTCAGGAAAGAAGGCCCTGTCACCCGCCCCCCCACCGGCCGGTCTCCATGCCCCGCAAGTCAGCTCTACGGGACGGAGGGGGGCCAGGTGTGGTGTTGACCTGGACCGAAGGGCCTGCCGCCATCTGTTACCGTCTTTCGGGAGAACCGTCACACCGTTTGCAACCTCCAAAATCTCACATACGTCCACGAATTTTCTCATGCTCGGGAAGCTGGACGTGTTCTCTCTGCCTGCAGTTGGAAGCAGGTCCAGGTCAGCCCCAGCTCTGGCCTTCTGGGGCCGCACCCAACCCGCGGCGCCTGCAGTACCCTCTGAGCCCGCAGGACAGCGGGCCGGTGATGGGGAGGGCCCTTCTGTCCCCTCTTGCTCCGAGGCGGGTGGGTGTCCCTGGCGCGGCCCTGGAGGTGGGCACCACACAGGCCCCTGGGTGAGCCCTCTCTCCTCACAGGACCCCTCCGGCCGGAGCCTGGTGCCCCTCCCGCTGCACTCCTGGCCATACCCTCCTCCCCTGAGACTCCACAGGTCCCCTCCTCCCTCTCCGACGGGTGTCCCGCGGGCTGCAGTGCCCAGAAGTGGGTTTGTGCCTCCCTTCCCCACCCCCTCCCTGGACAGAGCCTCTAACTTGTCTGCCTTCCCTTCACCACCTCCCCCTGCTCCCCCAATCCTGCCCTCAGCCCAGGGGGTCCCCTGACTCCATGCAGAAGGTCAGTCCTACTCCTGGCCTCTCACCCTCTGGGCTCCCCCTGTTCACTGCCTTCCCCACTCACCCCAGCAGCAGCCACATCAGAGGCCCGCCCACGTGGTCTCCCCATCCGGGCCCCACGCCCCACCTGCCCACCCGGCCCTGTCCTCCTACTTCCCACCTCCTGCCAGCCCGCACTGCAAGGGCCATGACTGGCTGCTATGGACTGCGTGTCTGTGTCCCCCCAGAGTCCGACATCGAAGCCCCAAAGGGATGGTGTGAGTGTGGGGGCCTTGGGAGGTGTGTGGGGGCTCATGTAGGATTCTAAGAAGAGGAAGACACCAGAGCCCTCTCCCCAGCACTTGGTGCAGCGAGACGGCAGCCGTCTGCAAGCCAGGAAGGGGGTCCTCCACGGAGCCCCACCAGGTTGGCACGCCGAGCCTTGAGAATCTGTGTCCATCATGGGCGCCCCGGGATCTGTGGCCCACTGTCACGGAGCCTGAGCTGAGGCAGAGGCCTTCCCCTCTGAGCTTGTAGCCCCTCCGCACCCCGGCACCCCAGCACCCCACACGCCCACTCCACAGATGTTGCCACGGGACTCACTGAAGAACAGCAGGGTCTTGGAGGTCCGGCCAGCCCGGCCCAGGCGCACACAGACCACGCCGTAGCTGTAGTCGGTGGACAGCATGGGGAAGCCCTCCACCCCCTTCACTGGACCAGAAGAGAAGCGCGGCGCCGCCAGATCAGGCCTGCATAGCCACGGGATCTGGAAATGGCCAGGAGTCCCCCACACACACCCAACCCCTCTCCAGGCCTAGGCTGCGGGCACTCGCATGCTTGTGGGCCCTGGGAACGTGGCCAGCCTGACCGCCCCGCGGGCCGCTGCCATCCCACCCACCCAGGCCTGGGACCGAGGGGCGGTATCTCCCAGATCTGTGACCATGAAGCCGGGGGGCACGCCCACTCCGGGTCTTTCTCTCCAGGCCCCGGAACGTCATACGCACAAGTATTCCTGAACATCGCCTTTTTCCTATCTTTCCGCAGAATTAACGTGTGTGACTGGCACCCCTGTGACCTAGGGGGGCAGGGCAGGAGCCCTTTGTTGGCTGTTTTCCTGAAATTTTCCAATTTGGACCAGGGCCAGTCCTACAGCTTAAGGGAAACACTCCGAACACCCACTGTCTGCCGAGTGGCCCCATGTCCGTGGTGGCCTCTCCCCAAATCAGGCCTTGAAATTTAGGGTCAGGAAGGGGTTTGGGGCCCCAGGGACGGTTGGATTTCCAGATGATCGTGGGTCTCACCTTCCAGCCACCGGCTCCCTTGCCCCTCTCGGACGGGGCGTTGCCTGGGCTGTTTGTGGTCAGGACTCTGTGGAGAGTGTGCCAGCCCCCCACCCGGGCCCGCTCCCCTGCTGAAGACCAGGACCACCTTCAGCGGGCCGGCTTTGTGAACCTTCACCATGGACGCCCCCAGCTTCCTCCTGTCTCTGCCCGGCAAGAAGCCTCGGCCCTCAGAGGCGACAGCCAGAATATACCAGAACCCTGAAAACTGGGCACAGCGCACTGGGGAAGCTGCCCATGCCAGGCTCCCGGCCAGGCCCCACGGACACAGCAGATACTGACACTGGCCTGAGGCCCAGCCCAGGTCCGGCACCCACAGGCCGGCACAGCCCCAGCACAGGGGNGGCAGCCTGGGTCGTCCAGCCACAGCCGCAGGGCGCAGACCAGAAGGCATGCCTGGTGCCCGCCACCCCCGCCTGGGCCTGTGGGAGGGGCAGGCCAGGTGCTGACGGAGGACGTGATGGGGGCACTCCCATGGTTTCGCAGCCGGCTGCAGATCTCAGGAAAGAAGGCCCTGTCACCCGCCCCCCCACCGGCCGGTCTCCATGCCCCGCAAGTCAGCTCTACGGGACGGAGGGGGGCCAGGTGTGGTGTTGACCTGGACCGAAGGGCCTGCCGCCATCTGTTACCGTCTTTCGGGAGAACCGTCACACCGTTTGCAACCTCCAAAATCTCACATACGTCCACGAATTTTCTCATGCTCGGGAAGCTGGACGTGTTCTCTCTGCCTGCAGTTGGAAGCAGGTCCAGGTCAGCCCCAGCTCTGGCCTTCTGGGGCCGCACCCAACCCGCGGCGCCTGCAGTACCCTCTGAGCCCGCAGGACAGCGGGCCGGTGATGGGGAGGGCCCTTCTGTCCCCTCTTGCTCCGAGGCGGGTGGGTGTCCCTGGCGCGGCCCTGGAGGTGGGCACCACACAGGCCCCTGGGTGAGCCCTCTCTCCTCACAGGACCCCTCCGGCCGGAGCCTGGTGCCCCTCCCGCTGCACTCCTGGCCATACCCTCCTCCCCTGAGACTCCACAGGTCCCCTCCTCCCTCTCCGACGGGTGTCCCGCGGGCTGCAGTGCCCAGAAGTGGGTTTGTGCCTCCCTTCCCCACCCCCTCCCTGGACAGAGCCTCTAACTTGTCTGCCTTCCCTTCACCACCTCCCCCTGCTCCCCCAATCCTGCCCTCAGCCCAGGGGGTCCCCTGACTCCATGCAGAAGGTCAGTCCTACTCCTGGCCTCTCACCCTCTGGGCTCCCCCCGTTCACTGCCTTCCCCACTCACCCCAGCAGCAGCCACATCAGAGGCCCACCCACATGGTCTCCCCTCTAGGCCCCACGCCCCACCTGCCCACCCGGCCCTGTCCTCCTACTTCCCACCTCCTGCCAGCCCGCACTGCAAGGGCCATGACTGGCTGCTATGGACTGCGTGTCTGTGTCCCCCCAGAGTCCGACATCGAAGCCCCAAAGGGATGGTGTGAGTGTGGGGGCCTTGGGAGGTGTGTGGGGGCTCATGTAGGATTCTAAGAAGAGGAAGACACCAGAGCCCTCTCCCCAGCNGAGCCCTCTCCCCAGCACTTGGTGCAGCGAGACGGCAGCCGTCTGCAAGCCAGGAAGGGGGTACTCCGTGGAGCCCCACCAGGTTGGCACGCCGAGCCTTGAGAATCTGTGTCCATCATGGGCGCCCCGGGATCTGTGGCCCACTGTCACGGAGCCCGAGCTGAGGCAGAGGCCTTCCCCTCTGAGCTTGTAGCCCCTCCGCACCCCAGCACCCCAGCACCCCAAACGCCCACTCCCCAGATGTTGCCACGGGACTCACTGAAGAGCAGCAGGGTCTTGGAGGTCCGGCCAGCCCGGCCCAGGCGCACACAGACCACGCCGTAGCTGTAGTCGGTGG
>NW_023254581.1:1680-2010 GCF_002007445.2 Ailuropoda melanoleuca | reverse complement strand
ACGAACACAGCACTGAGAAGGCAATTCGGCCAAAACCCGCTTCCAACGAAATGTTTGCTCCCTGGGGAAATCCTGTCCAAACTGAAGGTGGCAATGGAACGAAAAGGCCCAAAACACGTCCGTCAGACACAACACCGTACAGGGACCGTCTTAGCACTATCATCACCCTTCGTGAATAGGGAAACATGAGGGAAAGTGGTCGCGGAAGCCTGACGAGAGTACCCCATAGTGGTCTCTGAGACACCACACAGTCCAGGGAAATATCAACGATCATCATCTCTCGTGAGTAAGGGAGCATGATTGAAAAGGTTCAGGATTTTTGAAGACTCT
>NW_023254581.1:380-1445 GCF_002007445.2 Ailuropoda melanoleuca | reverse complement strand
AAACACGAAAAACACAGCACTGAGAAAGACAATTCGGCCAAAACCCGCTTCCAACGAAATGTTTGTTCCCTGGGGAAATCCTGTAAAAACTTCTGGCGGCAATAGAACGAAAAGGCCCAAAACACGTCCGTGAGAAACAACACCATACAGGGAATGTCTTAGCACTATCATCACCCTTCATGAATAGGGAAACATGAGGGAAAGTGGTCGCGGAAGCCTGACGAGAGTGCCCCATAGTGGTCTCTGAGACACCACACAGTCCAGGGAAATATCAACGATCATCATCTCTCGTGAGTAAGGGAGCATGAATGAAAAGGTTCAGGATTTTCGAGGACTCAGCGCCCTTCTCATTGGTAATAAAGCAGGGCGTCCAGGTAAACACCTCCAGCGAACAACAGCCTTTACACTGGGGACCCCGATTCCACATTGGGTGTAGGGGCCTGGGGAGGATCCAGCCCTTAGAACCAAGAAACAAAGTGTGAGGGGAAAGCCCTTGAAGTCACGATGGCCTTATGAGGGTGGAACAGGAATCAAGGTGTCTTTGGTACCGTGAGTGAAACACGACGAACACAGCACTGAGAAAGACAATTCGGCCAAAACCCGCTTCCAACGAAATGTTTGCTCCCTGGGGAAATCCTGTCAAAACTGCTGGCGGCAATGGAACGAAAAGGCCCAAAACACGTCCGTCAGAAACAACACCGTACAGGGACCGTCTTAGCACTATCATCACCCTTCGTGAATAGGGAAACATGAGGGAAAGTGGTCGCGGAAGCCTGACGAGAGTGCCCCACAGTGGTCTCTGAGACACCACACAGTCCAGGGAAATATCAACGATCATCATCTCTCGTGAGTAAGGGAGGATGAATGAAAAGGTTCAGGATTTTCGAGGAGTCAGCGCCCTTCTCATTGGAAATAAAGCAGAGCGTCCAGTTATACACCTCCAGCGAACAACAGCCTTTACACTGGGGACCCCGATTCCACATTGGGTGTAGGGGCCTGGGGAGGATCCAGCCCTTAGAACCAAGAAACAAAGTGTGAGTGGAAAGCCCTTGAAGTCACGACGGC
>NW_023254581.1:0-167 GCF_002007445.2 Ailuropoda melanoleuca | reverse complement strand
TCTTAGCACTATCATCACCCTTCGTGAATAGGGAATCATGAGGGAAAGTGGTCGCGGAAGACTGACGAGAGTGCCCCATAGTGGTCTCTGAGAGTACACACAGTCTAGGGAAATATCAACGATCATCATCTCTCGTGAGTAAGGGAGCATGAATGAAAAGGTTCAGG
>NW_023254580.1:0-1759 GCF_002007445.2 Ailuropoda melanoleuca | reverse complement strand
GGAGTTGGACCCAGAGGCATCCCTAGATTCAACACGTTTAATCTTTCCTCCAGATACTTGAATAGGTGACAGTTATAACAGAATTAACTCCTTTACCAGTTCCATCTCCCATGGTACTGCTGAGTCACTTTTAGTGGATTGCCCGCATTCATCACTCTGGAGGCCACTCTTTCCTACTTCCTTGGCATGGGGAGGTAGACATTGCGGTTTACCTTATAGGGGTTGAAAATAATGGTTTGTAATGTTACATGTCTTAGCATGTGCCTTATTCTAGTTCGCCACTTATTTGCAAGTCATTTTATCCTTTTGGTTTTTGCATTGAAGCTTCTTTTGAGCTTTCTGAGTAAAACATTCCCAAGTACTCATGTGATATTCAGTGAGTTACAAGTTTGTATGTCACTTTTTTCTCACACCAGATGGTGACACCAGAATGTACCACTGACCACATACGAGACCCAGCTTTTGTTTCTGTACTCCTCTATTTTGGTTCTTTCCTGGACTTTGGCAGCATGAGTGGTACCCTTCTCAGCTGAAGACACAGGGGAGCTGGGGTTACTTTTGTAGTCGGCATCATGGAACCTGGTGTACTCAGGAAATGTTACCAACAACTACTCCCTTATTTGGTTAACTAACCAAACACACACACACACTTTTAAATCCCCTGTGTCAGTCAGAAACCTCACTGTTGGCTTTTCAAAAAGAGTGTGACTCTGTCCATGTCGCTGGTCTCCTGAGTAAGGCTTGCATTCCTTTCCAATCAAAACTCATCTCTTGGAGAAGAAAAAAGATGGTGGAGGACTAGGGAACCTTTTTTCAGCTGGTCCCCTGAATCGAGCTGGATATCAAACAGATCATTCTGAACACCCATGAAATCAGGCCGAGACATAGGAAGATACATCTGGATCTCTACAGAAGAACATCTCTGGTACTGATTATTGAGGTACGAAGCAGGGAGCTGTGAATCTGCACACAGATATTGGAAGATAAATGGAAGGGGGAGAGAGCTGCCAAAGAGCTGGGGCACTGGGAAGCAGTAGCCTCCTGCACTGGGGGGCGGGCCAGATTTGTGGACCGGTACCCACTGAGAAAGCAGACTGAGACCGGGACCTTTGGCACGCACACGACCAGACTGAAAACCAGAGCTCCAGAGCTCTCACTCGAACCAGACTGAAACTAGGAGCTCAGGAGCATGCACAAACCACACTGAAACAGGGAGCTCGGGAACGCACGCAGGAACTGGGGGTGGCTAGTGGTGTTAGAAGTGCAAAGGACAGAGACATGCTGGCCCTGGGAGTGAAGACTGGGAGAGTGGCTGTGGGGCACACAACTGGGACGCTACGGGGTTTTTTAGCAACACCGACAGAAATGGAGTTAAAGTGGTAGGAGAGTTCAGTAGACAGCAGACTGCAATCTCTCTGTTCTCAGATAGAGGCTAGGATACAGTCACTGCTGCTCTGAATCTCAGAAGAGTCACAGAAAACCGCCAGGGAAAGCCAACAGAGAATAAAAGTCAGGAAATACCAGTTCGCATTGTGCCCATCACCACCCCCTCTCACAGGGGATGGGGTAACTTTACCCAAACAGGGTTGCCTGAGTATCAGCAAGGCAGGCCTCTCTGTGAGATAGCACCATGATAAATCAAGAAGCCCACTTCCCTATGGTCCCTAAACAAGTGCACATGTCATGGGTCTGGTCAAATTTGGGCTCGCAACCCATCCTCATCAGAATGACAAGGAAAAGGAATACCCCCCAACACAGA
>NW_023254579.1:0-1593 GCF_002007445.2 Ailuropoda melanoleuca | reverse complement strand
AAAAAAAAAGGCATCTAGGAGAACCAGAGTGGGAATTCCTGATGGACACTTATCTAAGGGTGATGGGGGGTGAGTTTGCATAGGACTCTATGTCCCATGCCCAGGCAGCAGCTCAGAACATCAAGTTGATTTTTCTCACCACATCTGCTCAGCTACTGTCACTGCTCAGCTCCCTGAAATGCAAACTAGGAGGGAAGGGTGGGATGAACTTTCCTAGGGCTCCAGATGGGTATCAGAGTCATCAATGGGCACGTCTGCTATCTTTCTGATTAATATCATGGGATTCAATATTCAGGATCATGGTCTCAGTCTCCCTCATTCAGAAACTTGCTCTCCAGGGTGGCATGGCTTGCACTAGGTGGGATCATACCCCAGTCACCCTCCCCTACTGCCCACAACCACCGCAGTGTCAACAGGCAGCTTGGGTGGGTAGTAGACCTCCATCACCCTGAACCCACTTTGGGATGGAGAAGGAGAAATTATTGGACAATGAGAGAAACCTCAATGCTCATGAGCAATGGTTGGGGAAAATGTCATTAATTTGCCCGTACAGGAGCCTGTGGCAACTTCCCTTAGTTCTGCACCCATAAGCCTCAGCTCAAGTCCCAGCTGCTGACTCAGTACTCAGGACAGTGTCTTTTGATCAGTGTGGGCTAATACAGGCTTACAAAAATATATAGAAACCAGCACAATGCGCTTTTCACAATTTATTTCAGAATGCTCTTCAATGACCTATCACAGATTGCCAGAGTCAAGAGATGTGTGTGGGGACCCCAGTGTCTCCTGAAGACCCCTGGAAATGTAGATGTCAGCTTTGCCACCTCCTTACTTTAGTTTCATTCCTGCTCCTGTGGATTGCCTATTGTTTTTTAGGAGTCTGGTGGCTGATTTCAGGATTGTCTGTATCAACTATCTCTTCCTCAACTCTAACTGTCTTGATAGTTCTTACATTTGTGGCAACGCCAAAGAGGAGTGCAGCTATTAAGGCATAAATGCGAGCAAAGACCATTCTCAGATATATCACTGATTCATCACTTTGCCTGACTGACCGCATTCTACTTGGAGGGGGTCCACTGTCTATGCTCCCACCAGCACCTCTGTCAATGCACAGTGGAGGATCCCAACCTACGTGACAATGACAGTTCCTGTTATTGTTGCAAATCCCCTTGTAACTGCATTTCTCAGGTAAACAGTCGTAATTCAGCTGAGCCACAGTGCCATTGCAGTAGGTGTTGCTACAGAACTTTCCGGGAGCACAGGGAGTACCAGGTCTCACGTGACCAACATCATTTGCTCCTGTGGAGCGATGTGAGTCCAGCCCAAAGCACCAGAAGCCTGAGATTAGAGACTGATGGAATCCCACATGTTCTTGCAACTGGGGAAGATGCGTGACATTACCACATTGCAGCCTTCCACACTGAATGTCCTGGAGGGCACAGCCAATACTCTTCATTTTATCAATTCGTCTTCTGCAATGTCCATATCTTTCTGCTCTAATATTTATGGTATAGCAAGCATCTGGACCTTTCACAGCATTTTTACCAAAGATTTCTTGGCAGTGCACAGTGCGGTCAGTGCAATTTCCATGATAGC
>NW_023254578.1:0-4054 GCF_002007445.2 Ailuropoda melanoleuca | reverse complement strand
CTGCTCAATGCTCACCCTCCCCCCCA
This sequence comes from Ailuropoda melanoleuca, assembly GCF_002007445.2. Classification (NCBI taxonomy): domain Eukaryota; kingdom Metazoa; phylum Chordata; class Mammalia; order Carnivora; family Ursidae; genus Ailuropoda; species Ailuropoda melanoleuca. The sequence goes on along the minus strand of NW_023254578.1, from coordinate 4,028 downwards.
TGGCCCGTCCATACAGTGACACCCACACAGCCCACCCACAGCCCCTGCAAGTNCCCCAGGAGGCCTGGGTGCAGCCGGTGTTCCTGCTGTGAGGACGCAGAGCTGGTTTCAGACTGGGCTCCTGCTCATGACCAGGGCTGTGACCCTGGGCAGACCCTGTGGCTCTCGGCCTCCCCAGGCTCCTTATCTGCACAGTGGGTGTTCTGGCTTCTACTTGTAGGGACGCCATCAGGGGTAGGACCTCTACATACATTCCGTACCTGCTCTCACAGGAGGCTGGGGCACACACTCGGCAATGCGAGGATGAGCCAGGGGCTGGGCGGGGCATGGAACACAGCTCAGAGGGGCTGGGTCTGCTCTGGGGTCCAGGCAAAGCCACCCCTTGTCCCAGCCCCGTGGGACGGTTGCAGTGAACGCATTCTGACCTTGTCCTCTCTTGACACAGACTGCCAGGGGCTCCCATTAGATTTAGGCTCAGGTCCCTGGACCTGNCGCTCTCAGGAAGAGAATGGGTTTTCCTTGTGCTGGGCAGTCTCCAAAGTGGCTCCCGGGCATTCCCGAATCCTGGTCACACATCCCTCGGGAGTCCCCTCCCCTCCGGGGGGACGGCCTGTGTGACTGCGCTCTCAGGAAGAGAATGGGGCAGAACGATGGGACGTCATTTCCAAACAGCTGGAGGAAAGTCTGTGACTTCTCCTGGCTCCCTCTCTCCTGTGTTCAATCTCTGTCTCTGTCTGTGTCTCTGTGTGTCTCCCAGGAGCAGGATCTGTGGGCTCCGGGGGCGATGTGAGAAACCTCAGGAGTCTCCCTCATCCCTGTTTCCANCCTGTTTCCCTCTCCTGTCCTGGTGCTCAGTTCCTTCCTCAGGCCTCCTCACCCTGGCCAGAGCACTGACTCTGGAACCTCTTCCAAATGGAGACCCTGAAGCCTCACCAAGGAGGGTCCTGACCTTGGTCCCCAGACCAGTGGTCAGCGCTCTGCCACGTTCTGCATACCCAGGCCCTCAGGCCCCAAGTCCCCAGGCTGCCCTCTGCTCAGAAGGACCTCGAGGGAGTACAAAGCATTTTCCCAGGACTGGGAGCACAGTGGGTCAGGGATGGAGACCCAATCCAACAGTCTCTTCTGCAAGCCTGTGGGACCCTAGGGACAGCCCGTCTTTACACCCCAATTGACAGTAGTGTAAGCTAAGCCCCTTCCACACTGGGGGTGTCTCTTCCTACTTCCAGGTGCCTAGGGAGGGGATGGACACTGGAACCCAGATCCTGTCCTCTCCCAGTCCCTGTCAACTGCACTGAGCCCCTTGGGGATCCCCTGACCATCAGCCTGGCGTGTCTCCCCTCCCCATACTAAGGATCTGGGGTATGGCCAGGAGTCCTGATGCCCATGCCCCATGGACCAGCTGTCTCCGACCTCTTTCTTCTTTCCCCTTTGTCACCCACCTCATTCCCAGGGTGTCCTCCCCTTCTGACCGCCAGCTGGGCATTCAGAGTGGTGTGTGTGTGTGTGTGTGTGTATGTGTGGGTGTGTGTTTGTGTATGCAGGTGCTCATGCCTCTACCTGTCTGGGGATGCCCAAGGTCATGTCCCCACATTGGACGGGGTGGGGAGCTATCCCCAAGGATCTGAGGGTCTCTCACCCCCAACGTGAACCTCATGGGAGGGTTGGGGCTGGCCTAGGACTGGAGAGCAGCCCTGCTCCTTTGACTCTGCACCCCTCGTTTGTCCTGGGCCAGTGCCTGCCTCTCTGGACCCCAGGTTCCCAAGTGTCCCTGAGGGTTGGACATGGAAATGCTTGCACGTGGCCGCTCCCCCGGGGTAGGTGAAGGACAGGTGCACCAGGCATGCAGGCCTCCCCACTGAGAGGGTCAGGTGTGCACAGGGAACCTGCACACAGCACGTGTATCATGACCCAGCCCTGCGGCGGACGTGCACGAGAGCCGTGGCTCCACACCTGACCAGTCCCCCATGTTCCCTCACCACCGTCAAGTGCTCTGTGGCCCCAAAGTCTGCTGAGCCACACAACCATGCCCACCCCAGCCAGCAAGCCTCAGGGTGCAAGGCCAGGTGGGTTGGACATCTGGGGACACAGAGGTCACTGAATACCCGCCCCCCCACCCAGCTGGCCTGGAATGCAGACTCCCTCCTAGGGTCCAGCTAAGCGCATGGCTGGGCCAGGGGACCTGGAGACATCAGTGGAGGCCTACTCGGGGCAGGGAGAAGATTCGTCCGCCCCCTTCCCCGTCCCCTCATTCTCCCTCATCTTCCTGGCAGGATNGCCCGTGGCTCCTCCCTGGCGACACTCAGGCCTGCAGGCTTATGTAACCATCGATGATAAGGTGGCTGGGACTTCTAATCCACCGAAAGTGGCGATCAGCTCCACCTCCAGACGGGCCTGCTGGAGAGGCCCAGTTGGTGGCTGTGTAGGGGGTGGTGGGGTTCAAAGTGAGGGGCACCCAGGCCTCTGATGTCCCCTCTGTCACAGCTGGGCTGGCCAATGGAGACTCCACTCCTGTGTGTGCGGGGACAAACGAGTGAGGACTTTGGGGGCCCAGACCCCGAGTAGGGTCCCGCTGGCTAGAGCACCCCCAAGTGCCCTGGGCCCCCAGCCAGCCTGGAGGTGGAAGGAGGCCAAGATGAGGTCTCTGCTTGTGCTCAGTGACTGGCTGGCAGGTGGAGGGGGGGGCAGATCCTCAGACCGGATGGGGAGAGGGGAGAGGGGAGAGCCCGCCTCTCTGGAGCCCTCCAGGAAATGACCCCTGGGGCCAGTGGGGGACCTTGGGTGATTGTGCGGGACAATGGACAAAGGGGGCTGAGTTTCCAGAGCCAAGTACCTTCCACTGCCTGGCTGCCCCTCAGCGGAGCACGGCTGGTGGGAAGCCCAGCTGGCGGGCTGGGCTATAAAGTCTGGCCTCCTGGGGTGCAGACTCAGGTGCCAGGGGCTGGAGGGCCGGCATGGCGACGAAGTGCGTCCTGCTGGGCCCGGTCCTGGTGCTGCTCTGGGTGTCTGTGGCTTGGGCTGAGGTCCTGGTGCAGCCAGATTTTGATGCCAAGAAGGTACCAGCGGCCCCTGTGCTGTGCCGCGGGTGGGCGTGGGGACTGAGACCCATGGGAAACGACAGCACCATGGGATAACAGTGCGCCGTCCGTGGACCCTTGGGCCCTCTCTCCATTGAATCCTGAAACAACCCTGTGGGGGTAATTACTGACCCATTTCACGGTTGGGGGAACTGAGGTCGTGCGACCTGCCCAGGTAGGTGGCAGAACGGGGGCTCAGAGCAAGAGATGGGCACAGAGAACCCCCCGGCTGTGTGGTTCCAGACAAACCTGTGCGGCCATGNGACAAATGTGGGACAGATGTGGGGCTGGTGATGGACCGAGCACTTGGCACAGAGCCTGGAATGTGGAGCGGAGGGGGCAGGGCCCCCTTAAGTGGCCATCATCCCAACCCAAGGAGTCTGGGCTGCTCCCTTCATCCCCCTGCTCCTGGTCCAGCCCCAGCCCTGCCCAGGTGCAAAGTCCCCCTTCACATATGTGTAAGATCATCCGGACCCATTGGCTATATTCTGTTGCACTTCGGGACACGGACAGGAATCTTCTTGCCGTTTCTGTTTTATGAACCATCCCTCCTTTGTCCAAAGCTTAGCCCCATTGTGAAAATGAGACCGGCCTGCCCCTGGGTGAGGGCCAGAGAGTGTGGACGGTTCGTGCTGACACCCTGAGGAGGCTGCGGGAGCCAGGGCCGCCCCCTCCCTGTCCCCTCTCCTGGCTCACTGCCCCTCCCCCCAGCCCTTCGGCACCTGGGGCTCAGGAAAGGCTGACAGGCCCCTGTCCCACACCCTGGCTCCCCCTCGTCTCCGGGCTGTGCTTCTGGGGCATGGCGCTTCCCTCTCTGAGTCTCAGCTGTCTCGTGGGGACCCTGTGTGCCATGAGGCCCGACCCCACACGCGGGGCTGCTGATAGGCCTGTTGGGACCAGTCCCTGACCCCGTGGCTGGCCCACGGAGGGGGTGGCCTGTGGCTGAGGCGGCTC
>NW_023254577.1:0-1131 GCF_002007445.2 Ailuropoda melanoleuca | reverse complement strand
AACAACTACTTCTGCACAGTGAAGGAAATGAAAAACAAAACTAAAAGCAAACTCTGGAATAGGAGAAAATATTTGCAAATTCCACATCTGATAAAGGGCTAACATCCAAAATACGTAAGCAGTCTGTAAAAATTATTTTCACATTTTCAGTAGAGAGCATGTCCGTGGAGCTCAGCATACTGTCATGAAAGAAGCAGAATTCCTGTCTTCACTTTTGTATTGTGATAAGATTTCACTAAACATGAGATCTACTCGCTTAAAAATTTAACTGTGCAGCTCAGTATTGTTAATACAGTTGCAGGATTTTGGAGCAGACCTCTAGAACTTAATCATCTTGCATAACAGAAAATCATACCCCTTGAGATGCAGCTCCCCAATTTCCCTCCAGACCAACCCCTGAAAACAACAATTCCACTCTCTGTTTTACTGTTACCAAACCCAAATTCAGCTGCCCATTGTTGGAAAGGCCAATATTCGAGAGATGAGTTTTGATTGGAAAGGAATATGAGCTTTATTCAGGAGGCCAGCCACCTGGGCAGAAGTCACACTCCTGTTCAAAAGACAGCAGTGAGATTTCTGCCTGACCCAGGGGATATGAAAGGGGTTTAGGGTAATTGATCAAGAAGGGAGAGCAGTGGTTGGCAACAGTTTAAATTCACATGCAGCCTCCATGGTGCCAACTACAAAAGTTACCTTAGCCTCCCTATATCTTCAGCTGAGAAGGGAACCACACATGTTGCCAAAGTCCAGAAAGGAACCACAGTAGAGGATTAGAGCCAACAAAACCTGGCTCTCACATGTGCTCAGCAGTACATTCTGTTCTCACCAGTTACTGTGAGAAAAAAAAATGACATACAAACTTGTAACTCACCGAATATGGAGTACTGGGGAATGTTTTACTCAGTAAGCTCAAAGAAAGCTTCAAAGCAAAACCAAAAGGATCACAGGCACCTGGGTGGCTCAGTCATTTGGACGTCTCCCTTCAGCTCAGGTCATCATTTCAGGGTGCTGGGATCAAGCCCCATGTCGGGCTCCCTGCTCAGCAGGAGCCTGCTTCTTCCTCTCATCCCTGCTCATTCTGTCTTCTAGCTATCTCTGTCTGTCTCTCTCTCAAATAAAGATATAAAAAAA
>NW_023254576.1:0-1121 GCF_002007445.2 Ailuropoda melanoleuca | reverse complement strand
AAATGTCTGGGAGGGAGTCAGACACAGTGGATGCTGAAGACTGGTTGAGAGGTTTGCCAGGGCAGAGGGGGAACAGGTGTCTCAGGAAGGAGGAGTCTCCCAGTTCTGCTCTGGGCTAGGTTCACAGTGGTCCTGAAATTCAGGATTTCACTACTGTGTAACCCATTGAAGACTACATGAGTTTGCACTCAGCCACAGACAAGTTATCCAGTCAAGAGAATAGATAAATGCATGCATAAATAAATCACCATGTCATATTCCCTTTATAGTAAGGGCAGACCCGTGGAACCTGCTGATATTACCTCCATGGTTTTGTCTTCAGGGAGGCCAATTCCTGGGACAGCCCTCAGAAAGGAGCCTGTCTTCTATCCTCTTCTTAAAATCTCTAAAGAATGGGATTGGCTCTCAAGAGATGCTAGGTACAGGAGCTAGGACCCTCCATAGTCCCCAGAAGGCGGAGTTCCCACAAAAACTCATCCCACAATGGGTTCCCTCATTTTCCACAGCTTAGGATTACTGAATGCCAGGCTGTGGCCACCTTAACCCCAGATGAGACTGACTCCAGGTTGTCCTGGGTAATGTTCCTGGTGATGTCCCATCATCTAACCATTGGCTCTCTGTCTCTTCCTGGTTCCTTTCTCCTGGTTCAGCTTCTCAACATAGATCAACAGAGAACACATCCCACCTCCCAGGCTCTCATGGCCCTACATTCCATGGGCTGTCTCAGACCTTGCCCAACAAGCTCCAGACCCTCAGCCTAGCCCAGCCCAACATAACTTGCCAATGGCATTTTCCTAGGAGGAAAAGGAGATGGGTAAACACCCTGGGGGTACAGGCCCCAAGGTTTCCAGGACTAGGGGAGGGTGGGCCAAATCTCCAGGCCACATATAGTCAAAGAGGCAGGTGTTGGGGTGCCTGGGTGGCTCAGTCGGTTAAGTGTCCCACTCTTGATCTCAGCTCAGGTCTTGATCTCAGGGTTGTGGGTTCAAGCCCCGCACTGGGCTCCATGCGAGGTGTGGTGCCTACTTAAAAAAGCAAAACAAAACAAACAAACAAAGAGACAGGTGTCACTCCATCAGTAACTGTTGCCATCCTCCCTTCCCAGCCAGGACTGGCTTCCT
>NW_023254575.1:0-7777 GCF_002007445.2 Ailuropoda melanoleuca | reverse complement strand
TTGGTCAGGGAGTAGCCAAGCTTCGTCCTACCAACATTTCCATCAAAAACCAAATGCACCTCCAGAAAATATTTTCAAATGCAGCCACCAGAAGGCTCTGTGATCCTGGTAGCCAAGGAGGCCTAAGATGCTATGTACCATGGTTACATAGTAGGGGGAGACAGGGACTGGTGTGATGATGCTGAGGGCAGCTCATTGTGCTTGCCTTGGAAGGAAAGAGCCCCATCACAAGGCACCCCAACATTTGTTCCAAAAACAGGTGACAATTCAGGGAGCTCTAGAGTGCCGGTCTCCACACTGAGGATTGTCCATGTCCAGGAAACAAGCTCTGGGTCATGTCCTGTCCCAAGGCTGGCCTGAGTCTGACGGGTGAGCACCAACCAGTGTTGTGGGATCTCAGCTGAAGGACATGTCACCCATACTGGAGGAGATGAAGGCTTTCTGGAAGGACAATTGGGTCAGGGGGAGTCAGGCTTGCCAGGCAGAGGGGACACAGTAAGTCAGAGGCCCAGAGCCCATGGCAGCAGTGGGCTCACAGTGGGCTAACTTAAGCAGATACAGCTAAGGGTTACTGAGTGTGTTTTGGGAACATGAATCATCTCAGTCCCCATAACAATTCCATGAGGAAGGTAGAAACGCTGGCCCTGTTTGACTAATGAGAAAACCGAGGCTTTAAAAAACTGCCCCCTTCCATGCTCCACAATGAGGCAGAGGCAGGATTTGAATCCAGGGCTTGCTGCCTCTGTGGACCTCACCAGAGAAGAAGGCTGCCTCCAGAGGCTTCAGAAGGGACTTCTCAGCTCTGAGGTTACGTGAACGGTTGTGCCTGCTGCCCAGGGAGAAACCTCCTCCTGCACAGATAAAGGCTGGATGGTGCTGCGAGAGTCCTCAGTGCCAAGGCCTGCCATCGTCAGACAACAGACCCAGGCCAAGCCCCAGTCAGAGATGGCACCACTGCTCCCGAGTTCAGTGAGGTCTCCAGACCTGGGGGTTTGGATGTGAAACTTTGCACACCTCTGTGTTCCAGGGAGGAACCGTGTTGATGGAGCACAGANGGAGCTTTGCACACCTCCTTGTTCCAGGGAGGAACCGTGTCGATGGAGCACAGGGTCCAATGGCAGAGAGACAACAGACTAGCCCTTTGTAGCCGGGTGACCCCAGGCAGGGCTCTGAAGCTGCGGACACCATCCCTCAACTGGAGAACATAACGGGTACTGCTAAGTGGGTTGTAGAAAGCAGTGACTGGTACAGCTCCTGCCTGGTGCGTGGAGTACATGGGGAGCCAAGAGGAAAGGCAGTCATGTAGGTGACCAATTTACCCATGTATCTGTTCTTCCTCTTGTAGATTCTGGTATCATCTTTAAGAAACCATGTCAAATCTAAGGTCAGGAAGGTTTATTCTTAGGCTTTCTTCTCTGAGGTTTATAGTTTTAGCTCTGAAGTTTAGGCCTGTGATGCATTTGGGCTTCATTTTCTCTTTCATGTTAGGGGAGGGTCCACCTTCATTCATTCATGTAGAATTTTATGTATCTCCACATGTGAGAAGGGACACGTTCTAGTCACTGTAGTACCTTAGGCTGTTACTTGTAGGAAATTGTCAATAGATCCCAAAGAATTGGAAAAATAAATAATCCTTGAAGCAATTCCCTAAAACCATAAAGAAAGCCCTAAAGGAGATTAACTTCTATCTGCCCCGGAGGTGGAGCCATGTCCTTATTAAGAGCACACACCACCCTCTAGTGGCCACAGGAGACATTACAGGAGTGCTGCAGGGCTCCCTGATCTGTCTGCAAAACAGGACACATTCCTCCTTGGACATCTTCAAGGATTCCCAGCGAGATCAAAAACAGTTCTGTAAACCTCATCTATCAGTGTCTGAGAGACACCTGGTAGCAACTCCTGCTCATTATGGATTTTTCAATTTTTACTTGTAATTCTGCCGAGTTTTGTCATATATTTTGTAAGACCATAAGTTATGTGCATACAAGTTTGTAATTACAGTAAGTTACTGATAGATTGTTTCTTTTGTGGCCCATTTTATCCATAATTTCCCCTAAAATTGTATTTCATTCCATACTAAAATAGCTATATTAATTTTTACTTTTCTGGTATACATTTCCATCATATGATATTTAAAATGTTTTAAGCGTGTCTTATAAAAAATTCTGTAAAATTCAATGTTTTGTTTTCCATGAAATCTAAGAAAAAGTAGGCTTTTTCCCAAGTGCACTATTTCGAGACGTATTTTCTGAGCAGCTGAGTCAGGCACTGGGTTACACCANTCAGGCACTGGGTTCCACCGCAGAAAGTAGAGAGAATGGTGGATGCCTCCCAAGATGCACAGGATGTAGGGTGGGGAAGTGTTGGGAATAACTGTTCTATGCCACAGCTCTGTATATCCGGTTTAAAGAAAACAGCAAATTAAAACAAGCCATACTTATGGGTTCCTTTGATTACGTTAACCACAAAACATTTTAGAGAATTTGAGAACTATTACTCAGCTAATCCGTATCCTTTCTTCGAAGTTAGATGGCATCAACCTATATTCCCAGTTAATTTTTTACTTCTTAGGAGAACATTGTATGATATATTGAACCCTTAATGACTCTACAAAAATACTCATTGAACTAATAGATGAATTCAGTAACGCTTAAGGACTGATTCAATATATAAGAGTGAGTTTCATCTCTATACATGAATAACAAGCTATCATAGAGAGAAATTAAGAAAATAATTTTTAATTTATAACCACTCAAAAAGAACAAAATACTTAGGAATTATTCTCACCAAGAGGCAAAAGACCTATATACTGAAAACCATAAATCATGAGTACAAGAATTTGAAGAAGACAGAATTCAGTTGGAAGACATGCCATGCTAATGGATCCCAAGAATACATGTAATCAAAAGATCCACGCTACATAAAGCAATCTAAACATTCAGTACAAAATCTATCAGCGTTTGATGGCAATTCTAGAAATAGAACAAATAATCTTACAAAGTGAATGGTACCATAGAAGGCCCTGAATAGCCAAAGCCACCTGGAGGAAGAACAAAACTTGAAGCAAAATGGTTTCTGATGTCAAAGTGTGTTACAAAGAAGGGCCCCTGGGTGGCACAGTCATTAAGCATCTGCCTTTGGTTCAGGGCCTGATCCCGGCATTATGGGATCAAGCACCACGACAGGCTCCTCCACTGGGAGCCTGCTTCTTCCTTTCCCACTCCCCCTGCTTGTGTTCCCTCTCTCACTGGCTGTCTCTCTCTCTCAAATAAATAAATAAATAAATAAATAAATAAATAAATAAATATTTTAAAAGAATGTATTACAAAGCTGTAGAAATCAAAACACTATGGTATTGACATAAAGACAGACACACAGATCCATGAACAAGAGAGAAATTCCAGAATTTCCAGTTGATCAAGATTTGAGCAGAGATCAATGAATTAGAAACTAGGAGCACAGGAGAGGAGATCAACAGAACCAGAAGCTGGTTCTTTGAAAGAAAAAATAAAATAGACAAACCACTGGCAAGACTTATCCAAAAGAATCGAGAAAAGACCCAAATTAATTAAATTTTGAATGAAAAGGGGGAGGTCAAAACCAACACTAATGAAATAGGAAAGATTCTTAGAAACTTTTATCAACAGCTTTATGCCAATAAATTCAGCAACCTGGAAGAGATGGAGGACTTCCTGGAACCCTATAAACTACCAAGACTGAAACAGGAAGAAATTGATTTTTTAAACAGACCAATTAATTATGAAGAGATTGAAACAGTCATTTAAACCTTCCAAAAAACAAAACTCCTGGGCGTGATGGATTCTCCGGGGAATTCTACCAAGCATTCAAAGAAGAATTAATACCTATTCTCCTAAAGCTATTTAAAAAAATAGAAACAGGGGACCATGGATGGCTCAGTCGTTATGCGTCTGCCTTTGGCTCAGGGTGTGATCCCGGAGTCCTGGGATCGAACCCCACATCAGGCTCATCCACTGGGAGCCTGCTTCTTCCTCTCCTGCTCCCCTTGTCTGTGTTCCCTCTCTCACTGGCTGTCTCTCTCTGTCAAATAAATAAATAAAATCTTAAAAAAAAAGAAACAGAAGGGAAACTACCAAACTCATTCTATGAGGCCAATAATACCTTGATCCCCAAACCAGTGAAAGACCCCATCAAGAAGGAGAATTACAGACCGATTTCCCTGATGAATATGGATGCCAAAATTCTCAACAAGATCCTAGCTAATAGGATCCAACAGTACATTAAAAGGATTATCCATCATGACCAAGTGGGATTCATCCCTGGGATGCAAGGGTGGTCTAACAGTCGCAAATCTATCAGTGTGATAGATTATATCAACAAGAAAAAAGCCAAAAATCATATTATCCTCTCAATTGATGCAGAAAAAGCATTTGACAAAATACAGCATCCTTTCCTGATTAAAACCCTTCAGAGTGTAGGGATAGAGGGTACATTCCTCAATCTCATAAAAACCATCTATGAAAAGCCTACAGCAAATATCATTCTCAATGGGGAAAAGGTGGAAGCCTTTCCCTTAATATCAGGAACATGACAAGGATGCCATTCTCACCATTATTATTCAACATAGTACTAGAAGTCCTTGCAACAGCAATCAGACAACAAAAAGGGATAAAAGGTATTCAAATTGGGAAAGAAGTCAAACTGACTTTCTTCACAGATGACATGATACTCTATATGGAAAACCCAAAAGAATCCACCCCCAAACTACTAGAAGTTATAGAGCAATTCAGTAATGTGGCGGGATACAAAACCAATTCTCAGAAATCAGTTGCATTTCTATACACGAACAATGAGACTGAAGAAAGAGAAATTAGGGAATCCATCCCATTTACAAGAGCACCAAAAATCATACGTTATCTCAGAATTAACTTAACCAGAGATGTAAAGGATCTATATTCTAGGAACCAAAAATCTCTCTTGAAAGACATTGAGGAAGACACAAAAAGATGGAAAAATATCCCATGCTCACGGATCAGAAGAATTAACATAGTTAAAATGTCCATGCTACCCAGAGCAACCTACACTTTCAATGCTATCCCGATCAAAATAGCAACGACATTTTTCACAGAACTGGGACAAACAGCCCTTAAATGTGTGTGGAACCAGAAAAGGCCCCAAATCGCCAAGGAAGTGTTGAAAAGGAAAAACAAAGCTGGGGGCATCACAATGCTGGATTTCAAGTTGTACTACAAAGCTGTGATCCCAAAGACAGCGTGGTACTGGCACAAAAACAGACACAAAGACCAATGGAACAAAACAGAGAACCCAGAAATGGACCCTTGGCTCTTTGGGCAACTAATCTTTGATAAAGCAGGAAAAAACATCCATTGGAAAAAAGACAGTCTCTTCAATAAATGGTGCTGGGAAAATTGGACAGCTACATGCAAAAGAACACAACTTGACCACTCTCTCACACCATACACAAAGATAAACTCCAAATGGATGAAAGACCTTGATGTGAGACAAGAATCCATCAAAATCATAGAGGAGAACATAGGCTGCAACCTCCTTGACATCAGCCACAGCAACTTTTTTCATGACACATCTCCAAAGGCAAGAGAAACAAAAGAAAAAATGAGCTTGTGGGACTTCATCAAGATCAAAACCTTCTGCACAGCCAAGGAAACAGTCCAAAAAACTAAGAGGCAGCCTACGGAATGGGAGAAGATATTTGCAAATGACACTACAGATAAAAGACTGGTATCCAAGATCTACAAAGAACTTCTCAAACTCAATACATGTGAAACAAATAATCAAATCAAAAAATGGGCAGAAGATATGAACAGACACTTTTCCAAGGAAGACATACAAATGGCAAGCAGACACATGAAAAAATGTTCAAAATCATTAGCCATCAGGGAAATTTAAGTCAAAAGCTCACTAAGATACCACCTCACACCAGTTAGAATGGCAAAATTTGACAAGGCAAGAAACAACAATTGCTGGAGAGGATGTGGAGAAAGGGAATCCCTTATACATTGTTGGTGGGAGTGCAATTTGGTACAGCCATTCTGGTAAACAGTGTGGCGGTCCCTTAAAAAGTTAAGAATTGAGCTACCCTATGATCCAGCCATTGGCACTACTGGGTATTTACCCCAAAGATACAGACGTAGTGAAGAGAAGGGCCATATGCACCCCAATGTTCATAGCAGCATTGTCCACAATAGCTAAGTTGTGGAAGGAGCCGAGATGTCCTTCACCAGATGACTGGATTAAGAAGATGTGGTCCATATCTACAATGGAATATTACTCAGCTATCAAAAAGAACAATTTCTCAACATTTGCTGTAACATGGACGGCACTGGAGGAGATAATGCTAAGTGAAATAAGTCAAGCAGAGAAAGACAATTATCATATGGTTTCCNTTATCCCCCCTTTCTGTTTCTCTCATCTATGGAACATAATAACTAGGAAGATTGGTAGGAGAAGAAAGGGATAAAGAAAGGGGGGATAATCAGAAGAGGGAATGAAGCATGAGAGACTATAGACTCTGAAAAACACCTGAAGGCTTCAGAGGGGAGGGGGGGTGGGGGAACTGGATAGGCTGGTGATGGGTAGTAAGGAGGGCACGTATTGCATGGTGCAATGGGTGTTATACACAACTAATGAATCATCGAACTTTACATCAAAAACCAGTGATGTACTTTATGCTGACTAACATAATATAATAAAAATTATTATTATAATAAAGAATAAAAAAAAGAAATTCCAGAATGAAGCCTACACATATGTAGTCAATTAATTTACAACAAAAGCACCAAGGATATAAAACAGGGAAGCAACAGTCTCCACAATAAATAGTGTTGGAAACACTGGGCAGCCACATGCAAAGGAAAGCAACTGGATGCCTCCCCAATCCCATCCACAAAAACGAAGTCAAAATGTAGCAAAGACTTCGACAAAAGAGTGACGCCCATAACATGCCCAGATGAAAATTGGGCAGAATGCTCTTAACACCCCCACCTTGTTTTAATAGGCTCATGACCAAAATGGGGCTTGATCTCAGGATTCTGAGAACAAGAGTGAGATGCTGTGGCAACTGAGCCAGCCAAGAACCTATTAAAACTCTGGAGCACATAGGTGTCAGATTATATCTATTCATGTATCCACCTTAACACAATTTTTTTTTGGAAGAATCATTCTTGATATTATTCTTGAAACTGATTTTTGCATTTGACATCAGAAGCAAAGGCTACAAAGCAAAAATAAATAACTCTTACTACATCAAACTAAAAAGCTTCTCCACAACAAAGGAAATCTCCAATCATCAACACATTGAAAGACAACATACTGAATGGAAGGAAATATTTGCACACTACCTAACTGATGAAGGGTTAATATCCAAGCTATTGAAGAACTCATACAACTTAATAACACAGAACAAATAGCAGTTACAAAATCAGCAGACTTCAGAATAGACATTTTTCCAAGAAAATAAATACATAAAGAGAATGTTCAACACCACAGATCATTGGGGACACGCAACTCAAAACCCAAAGAGATGGCACCTGACACCTGTCAGAATGGCTAGTACCCAAACGACCAGAAATAACAAGTGTTGGCCAAAATGTGGAGGAAAGGGAACCCTGTGCTCTGTTGGTGGGACTGTAAATGGGTGCAGCCACAATGGAAAGGAATATCAAGTTTTCTCAAAAAATTCTACTTACGGGCACCTGGCTGGCTCAGTCAGAAGAGTGTGTTACTCTTGATTTCGGGGTTGTGAGTTTGGGCCCCATGG
>NW_023254574.1:0-7468 GCF_002007445.2 Ailuropoda melanoleuca | reverse complement strand
GGGGGGGCAGGGATCAGTAACTCAGATAATTCTTACCTACTTCAGTGCCAGCGTAGGGCCCTCCAGGCAGACGTGGAGAAGCACTTTGTTTTAAATAGGAGGGTTTCCTGGTTGTAGCTGCAGCCACCTAGTTTTGTTAAACTACACAACGCACAGGTTTTGGGTTTGGCATTATTCACAATTCTGAGCAATTCTATGCAACTCGTAGTTCCTGTTGTTCTTTTGTGTTAGCTGCCAAAAGTTCACGGGGCTGGGCTGGGTGACTTGACCGACGTGAGACGGGATTAATCATAACGTGGACAGATCTTATTTTGCTTCATGTGTCGTGTGTGTGTGTGTGTGTGTATATATATATATATATAAATATCTTTTCCCAGTGCGCCCAACTGACAGTGTTTAAATCCCAGACTAAGACTGATCTGCACAAGCTAATTATGTGGCTATCTGGGCACTTGATGTCACTCCGGGTTTGTCGGGCTCCCCTTCCTCCCTGCCCTCACAAGAGCTGGGAAACTTTCCCTCACTAAAAGGTTCCTAGTGTTTTTGCACAACAGGTCATACAAGCGAGAAAGACACTGCACTGTGTGTGTGTGTGTGTGTGTGTGTGTGTGTGTGTCAACGCATGTGCTAGGGATGTGCGTGCCGAGGCCCCGTCCTGCTGGCCCGTGTCCCTCCCCAGACTGCGGCTGGGTGCAGACCTCGCTGTTCAGATGGACTGCAGGTTCTCACTTCAAAACTATGGAATGGAGGTTTTAGCACCTTTAAAAAAAAAAAAAAGATAAATAACCTAGTCTTTTAATTTATAAGCGGTATGCTGACAGGCTGGCGCCGAGGGTCTCGTTGTCTCCGCACGCAGGGCGCAGGTAGCTGTTCTAAGAGGCACTGGTCTGTGTATAAAGATACTTGGCTTGTTTTGTATCTCTTTTCCCGGTGGCTGTCCTAGCACTTGCTGAGGTCATCAGTGATAAGGGAGGTGACGAATGAGCGGCAACTCCCCCCCCCACCACACCCTCCACCGCTTTGTGTCTTTCTTGTTCAGTTACCAAAACAGCTGTAAGCCCATCTAAAACTAGGTGCGTGGACATTGTGCTAGGGTAGTTCCAGTGTGTCAACTTTATGAATTGAAATATAAACCAGTAAAATTGTATTACTATTCCTTTTGTTGGTTTTATTTTAACAGCATATTCATTAAATATTTTGGTACAAAGAGCATCACTTTGTAGAAACCGGTTTCATCATTATGTGCTCCTGTCCCGTTTCCCCCGCTTCCACACGCAGCCCGAGAAGAGCAGCCTCCGTGCTGGCAGGTGGGTGCACTTGGGCCTCAGGCGCCCCCCACCTGCGCCCCGCGGCTCCGGTGTGCCGGCTCTGCAGGGGTGCGGCAAGACCAGCTGCTCCTCTGCGAGGCTGACGCCTGCGCCTCGGCCTCCGCGGCAAACATGGATCCCCCTCTGGGAAATCAAGGGCCATGGTTACAGGGTGAGGCACTATTTGTGAATTGGAGGGTTAGGGAGGTCCTACAGGAACTAAGGGTGCAGTAAGACCGACCTTGAAAGATGAGCATCTCACCAGGCAGAGACAGGAGGTGGAATTCCAGACCTAAAATGTGACTGTTCGGGAGAAGTAGCCAGGGTCCAGTTCTCTGCTGCAGCGTTCAGGGAGAGGCGGCACGGACGACACATCTGGTAGGAGCTCCTTTCCACTCACAGGGGGTCCTCCTGCGCCCTGCCCCGTAAGGACATACAGGCCACCAGCTGGCCTTCTTTACCACCTCGCCCCTTCTCTGCAGCAGGAAGAAGAGCATTCTCCCCAACCTGAGGTTCTCCTCGTGTGACCCGCCCTCCAGGACCCTTCTACACCTGGCCTCGGATGGAAATGGGCTGAGCTGCAGGCCGCAAAGAAGGAAAGGCGGTGAGTGAAGCCCCTGTCTTGTCTGCTGTCCACTGCACTGAAGCCTGGCGAGTGCCCGGAGAGGCCTGGGCCGTGGCAGGTGCTCAACAGCAGCCAGAACAGTGGCTCCAGAGCACATCTGGGATCCCTTTGCCNCGCAAAGAAGGAAAGGCGGTGAGTGAAGCCCCTGTCTTGTCTGCTGTCCACTGCACTGAAGCCTGGCGCAGCGCCCGGAGGGGCCTGGGCCGTGGCAGGTGCTCAACAGCAGCCAGAACAGTGGCTCCAGAGCACATCTGGGATCCCTTTGCCAGTCACAGGCTGGAGAACCTATTTCTGGGATCCACATTCCTGGCCAGCTGGGGCGGGTATCCAGAAAGGCAGCTTGCCCTAGGCTCTTCCAATCCCAAGGGTCCTGGTGTTCGGGAGTGTAGGGACGTGGCAGAAATCTGCATGTCGCAGCTGGGAAAGGAGAGAAAGTCCATCCGGCAGTCAGCCTGGGCAGGCCTGAGGTGACTCCGATGGGCCCTGCTTAAGGGAGGTTCCCTAGTGGTGTTGAGACCCAGACTGAGAACACTGAATGCTGACACAGGTGTACAGGGCCCTGTGGGGACGGGGAGGGATGTGTAATGGCGAGGGAGATGAAGCGGCGGGGACTATTTTCTGCACTGAGGGGTTTGCAGGAGAGAGAAACAACAAGACCTTCAGCTGGAGGGAACAGTCGGTAGTTAGCACCATGGTCTGAGGGTGGGCCAGACGGACTGGATTATGAGGCCACCCAGGCCAAGCAGTTTGAAGGCCAAGGGAATCACTAGAGAGTTTTAAGCCAACTTACTTAAAAAATGACCAAGTGTCCTGTCCTTTAGGAAGAAAAGTTGGTGGAGAGATTTAGTCTAAAGAGAGGTGATAATATAGGCCAGATTGGAGACAGTTCCTGGAGAGTCACACCGAATCTGGTGAGAGAAAGGGGCAGGGGGACACACAGGGAGAGAAACAGAGCTCCTGGCATGTGGACTTGAGAGAGTCCAGGAAACACCACTGGGAGGCGACCAGAGCCCGCAGACGCTCCAGAGTTGTGCGGGCATCTTTGCCATAGTGTTTCGGAGCCTCAACAGTACTGGCAGTGCTTTGGTGGGGGGCGCTGCCCTGCCCTTACTCCCACCCCCTCCCCACCGCCACCACCCCCCGTTGTCACAGCCAAAAATGTCTTCACATCCCTGGGTGGAACAGAGAAGGCCTGATCTGGCAGGTGAGGTGAAGCCAGGGGAGGGGCTGAGATGGTTCAGAATGTGCAGAGCGAGCAAGGGCTAGCTGCAGGCCTATGAAGTGCCGCTGGAGGAGAAAGAGGGGCCGTAGAGTAAGGCTGTGGCCATCGGGAGGAAAAGGAGCTCATCACTCATCAGTGAGGACAGGACCAGAAAAGGCTCACTGGATTTGGCGACAGGGAGGTTGCTGGTGCCCAGGGTGGGAGCAGACTCAGAGGTGGGTGGGGTACAGCCAAGGGCCAGCTTGCAGCCAGTTGAGGGGTGGGAGGGGACGAAGCGGACAGGCAGGTGTAGATTTTTCGGAAGCCTGGCTGAGAAGGGAGGGAAAGGGGGATAGTTGGCAGGAAGAGCAAAGAGCATGAGGTTTTGTGCTGGAAAACTCAATCCTGGTGCTGACCACCTCCACATTTCCTCCGACTGTGCCCTCTCGGGGTTGCTGGAAAGGTCAGTGAACATACACGATGGGCTGGGTGGATTGTCTAGCAGGCCGCATTGAACCCAAGAGCCTCTGATCTCCAGAGTCCCGGGGGGAGGAGGCATCTTTCTCAGTCTCCCAGGAGCACGGCCACCCCGTCTGCTCTGAATTCCTAGTCCCCGTGGCAAGAGTGAAGAAAAGAAAATCCACAGGAGCTAAAAATAAGCCGAGAACACCACTCCTGGCTCTGACGAACCCAACAGTTGTGAAAATCCAAGTCTACGTGGCGGGGAGGAAGCCGATGACACAGACCCCTCATGACCTAGAAGAGTTCTAGCCTCGTCTGACAGATGTTTAGTGTTCGAGTGCTTCACTTGCTCACATCAGCCCGATTTTGACATTGGGACGACTCCTGTCCTACAACACATCTGAGGGGAAGCGAGGTCAGGAAGACGAAACAGGTATGAAGATGAGGACCACAGCGAATGGCTGGGGCAGTGGCTCCCAGAGCCAGCGGCCTAAGCACAAAGTGTCTGCCCTTCCCCCGTTTTCTAGGTGAAGAAATGGGACACACAGGTTCCTGGCCCAGGCCCCACATCACTAACTCACCACGACCAGCAGGGCGGCTGTAAAGTCCTAGCATGTCACTGCACACGCACACCTGCGCCCTGAGTTCCGGGCCGTGGCCTCGGATGCACCTCTCACTTCGGGAAGTCACATAACCTTTCTGAGCTCTTCTCCCTGTCTGTGTCTTCGGGGTGGTTGGGCTGCCATCAGCTCTTGATCCCCCTCGCGCGTGCTGCCCCCTAGTTATTCCAAGATGTGCTTCTCAAATTTGGAAGTAAAGGTGGGAGGCTTGCTGCCTGTGATCACAAGATCTGCCATTTCAGCCTTTCTACCAGGAGCCGCCACACCACCTCCTCCTCTTCCAGGGTCCCAAGCATGGCCCGTGTGTCCCCCTCCCCACCCCCGTTTCAGCTTTGCAGGCCAGCGTCCGTGCCAGTCGTGCACAGGGGAGCGGCATTGGGCCTGGGCCGGCCATGGCCAGCGTGCTTGTGACTCCGGCTTCGTGGCGTGCAGGGAGAAGGGGGCCCTGAGTGACAAAGTGAAGCAGGGACACCCAGTGCCTTCGTCTAGCCAGTGGTTGTACTTACCTGGAGGGCAGCCGCAGGCAGGCCCTGGCTCCGCCTTCTCTGTCCCCGGCTCTGTGGTCTCTGGGGCTCGGCATCACTAGGGCAGCTCCACGGCAGGACCCTCCCAAGGGGGAAGCGCATCAGCTACGGATACGGATGGTTGCTGCCATTTAGAAGTTCTATCCTTTTATCTGTGAGCCTTAGTGTCCTCGTCTGTCATGTGTGGGTACTGCCAGCCCCGGGGAACAGGTGTGAGCAGTAAGAGGGAGGTGTGTGAATTCTGAGGGTTAGAATTCGACCCTTGCTTAGCACCCACACCTTACCACTTGCCAGGTCAGGGCGCCAGGTTCAAGGTTCAAGTTTCAGGGTCAGTAAACTTTCTGCGCCAGTGGCAGAGACGCAGCAGAGAGTTGGGAGGGCCAGGAAAATGGTCCTGCACGTGACCATTTCATCAAAGTGACAGCCTTCATTTAACCAGAGTGGGTCCATTGCTGTTTTAAGACAGAAGCTTTTATTTGTACTCATCCAAATGGGGAGAATGCAACATGTCAGGGCATTACAGACAGACCGCAGCAGCCGAGAGGGTCAGTGTATGGCGCAGTCCGACAGTCAGTGCGAAGGAGCCACAGTGTGGGCGCTGGGGTGGCAGAGAGTCCCTTTGGATGAAGGCCAGGCATCTCTGGACGAGGCACTGGTGACAGTCCACACATGCAGCTGCTGCTTCAACCACGCCGAAGGTTTACAGTTCAGAGTCCTACATGTCGTCATTGCCCCAGAGGGGAAGGACAGTCCGTGGTGGTCGCGTTTGCCAATGGTTTTCAACATAATACACAAAGTTATTGCCAAGGACTTTGCACTGCAAATTATACTATTTACACTTGCGTATTCAGGAAAAAACAGTAAATAGATATTTTAAATTGATATCTAAAAACTACCTTGGCCATCACTGGACCAGAGTGAGAGTAAGCTATAGCCAGGAGTCCAATGTCATGTGTGTAACTGTGCAGTGGGGAAAGGTTTTCTACCCACAACTACACTCGGCCTTCTCCGTGCCTCCTGAACTCCCCACCCTGGGGCTGAGGCTGAGCAGGGCCACCTTACTCCTTTATGAGGGAAGCCCCTCCTTGAACAGCCCTGGGCTTCAGTTCTCAACTAGCTGCCTCCTCCCCAGACCATGCTGCCCTGCCCACTCTGCTCGGAGTGGGTAACGAGTCCTGCAGGCCCCTCTCTGTGAGTGCTCCACGGCTCGCAGACCAGGGTGTGGGGGCTGTGCAGCGAACGGGCTGAGCTGGGCCCGTCAGCCCCACTGCTCTTAGAAGTGCCCTCACCCTAATTAGGGCTACCTCAGGAGACTGTCTTCTTCTGTCCTCCTGAAGGTGGAGCTGGGCCCCTACCGGCCACTTAGGCCAGCAAACCGCTCCCTGGAGAAAGGCCTGAGCTCAGAAACACTCTGGGTAAGCAAGGTAAGCACTGCTGAGGGCTGATACAGATGAAAGCTGCCCAGTGAAGGTGCTCGCTCATGCCTCACTAGCAGCTCCCCAGAAGACGAGAGACAAAGGCAGAGGACGCCCACCTCAAGCAAGCATTCCCTTTGCTTCCGTAAGACACTGGGAAGGAAGTGCATCTGAGGGTGGGAGACAGCACACAAGGCGGCCAGAGGCGCCTGGGATTACTGGGAGGTGCTCAAAATAAGGCCCCTGAGTCAGGGGCCTTGAGGTTGCCCGTAATTCATCTCCCCAGCTGAGCTAGACACAAGCCTTTCCTCTCCAAGAAAGGGAGCAAGAAGTGGCAGGCCCCACTGCTGAGAAACCACTGCAGTAAGTGAGCAAGGGGACAGGCAGCTCTAGGTGTTCCCTCCACGAAGGAGGGGTGCAGTGCGAACCCCACCCGACCGCCCAGGGCTGGTCTGAGCATGAGATGCTGTCCTGGTCAGGGAAAGGGAGGCACCTAATGGCCGCACCTCTGACACAACGGGAGAGAAGAGATATTTGGGGAATCGGCGAAATTCCAGTCACAGCTCTTGTGGGTGTCCCCATGAGCCCAGGGCTCAGTGCCGCAGATGACGCACTCCGGGGCTGACACCGTGACACGTAGCAAGGAAGGAGCCCATGTGGAGCAACGTTTTGCCACAGACACACCAAACCAAAACTCCTAAGCCCAAAGTGGGGAGCAGCGCTCAGCCCAAAGAGGGGGAAAGAGACTGGACACTTAGAATGCAACTTAATAAATCACGTGGAGAAGGGACCTCTTAGAGGGTCTTCTGAGCGATCTATCTGTTCCTACCCTGAATTTCCACAAGCAACAAAAAAAATCTGACTTTTGACAGCAAAAATACTTAGGTTAGAGTCCAAAAAAAAAAAAAAAAAGCTTTCTGACCATCTGTGTCCCTAAAGCAGGAAAATGGCATTAAGCCTATGCTCGTGGGCTAGGAGAGGGCAAGGGCCTGGGCCAGGCTCCAGCTCCGGAGGGGACTATGTGCCCCAATGACAAGAGTCTCCCTCTGAGGCCTGAGCTGCCTGAGGAAAGGCCACGCCCGGCATCACAGCCAAGCCCCCCTTTGTTCTTTCCCTTCCATGAGCCCAGAAATGCCTTTGGAAAACACCAGTGCTCCTCAGAAGTCACCTGCCTACTATCAGAACATGAGAACCCCCCTCCCGCTGCAAGACGAGGGACCAAAGTCGGAGAGGCATGNTCCCGCTGCAAGACGAGGGACCAAAGTCGGAGAGGCATGCCCTCCACAAAAGGGAGTCTGACAAGCCCCAGGCTGG
>NW_023254573.1:0-1005 GCF_002007445.2 Ailuropoda melanoleuca | reverse complement strand
AGCTAAAAGTTCAATTTTAAAGCTATTGATGCTTAAGTAATAAGGAAATTTGATAAGTGACTTAAAATTTCCTAGAGATATAAATTCTAACATAGGAAGTACATATGCAAAGTAACAGCTTCTGAAAAGACATATTGATTTCAATGGAATGAACATTTAAAATCATTCCAAATCACTAGAATCACATGAAAACTTAAATGATTTACTTACCATCTGGTTTTAGTGTACTGAATTTCTGTGTTGCCTCGAAGGAGAAAATTATTTTTAACTTCACCTGCTACTAGACACTCTTGAAGGTATTGTCAAAATATTTTTTCTGTGTAGTACTAGACAATTACTGATGTGTTGAACAAGTTTTGTAAAACAAAATAATAAAATATAATTGGTATTTTATTGCCAAAGCCGCATCACATCAAAGCTCAGACAAGCAACAACCACAAGACAGCCACTGGCAGCTCAAAAGTAAGCAAGGATCACCTCTCCAGGTAAGACATTGAGTTCCAGGAAATGGTGGAGAGAAACTCTTTCAATCCTAAGTGATTGGTCTTATTCCTGCTTTTTCTCAAGGATCTTGCAGACAGTTTGTGTGTCATCCAAGAATTCTATGTCATTCTTTCTTGCATAAGACCCAAGAAAAACCAGTGAGAGACGTAAATACTAAGATAATGTTAGACCGCTTCAATGCTGTGCCGCAGCCCCCAACAGGTGGCCTGGTTCTCGTCTGGGTCGTGGATGGGTGAAGATTGTGTTTTCCCGGGCACACCTCACTGACAAGGTAATTACTACCTCTAGGAACATTTTTCCTCTGGAGTGACTAGTGTCTTCCACCCAGGCTCTCTGGGCCTTACTCCCTGAGGGTGGGCTCACCATGTCCTGAGGACTATAGGTTCCCCAACTGTGCAGGGGCTGGTTTCCTTGTGAGCAAAGCCATTACCGCCGCTAGATCCTTGCCCTCGCCCCTGGAGTGTTTGTGCGGGGACACGAGCTCTCAGTGCTGACCTCCTC
>NW_023254572.1:236-1857 GCF_002007445.2 Ailuropoda melanoleuca | reverse complement strand
AGAGGGGAGGCTGGGGGCTGAGGTTGGGCCCTGAGGGGAGTGTGTCCCGTCCACTGCCCACCCCGGCCCTGTGTGTCCTGACCCTATCCAAGGGCCACCTGCTCACGCAGGGGCCTCACGCCTCGGTCCCCCAGGCCAGCTGCACGTGGGGCCTGGACAGGGCGGGCAGCAGTTCCCGAGAATAGTGTCGGTGAGAAGAGGAGACCCCACGTGCCTGAAGGGGCGTCGGGCAGCCGTTGGAGCAGGAGCTGGGGGTCGAGGGCCCGTGAGAGCCCAGGCAGGCTGGGCAGAGGGACGCTGCCTGTTCCCTCCTCCCTCACAGACTTCTGCAGGGCCTACTGTGTGCGCCAGGGCCGGGACAGAGTAGACACCACACCCCCCCATCCTCCTGGAGTTTCCAGTGCAGCAGGGAGGGACCCAGACAGACAGAGGAGTGGGTCAGGCTCCCCTGAGGAAGGCAGGGGTGCTCACAGCAGTGACGGAGGGCTCCCTCCTGTGGAGACTGACGCCCGCACCTGCTGGCCGGACCTGCCCCTGCCTGGACAGCCGGTGGGGGTGTACTGGGCGGGCCTGGCGTCAGGACGGAGCATCCCCAGGGGTGCCCCAGGAGGCCATGTGCAGGGAAGGGCCAGGCACTGACTCTGCTGCCTGTCTGCCTACCTCCAGGGCCATCTCCTCCATTCTGGGCACCTGGCTGGACCAGTACTCGGAGGACTTCTGTCAGCCCCAAGACTTTCCCTGCCTCAAGTAGCTGGTGGCCCACGTGCAGCTCAACATGCCTGGTTCCGACATGGAGTGCCGTGCCTACCTTCTGCTGGCCCCGCTGGAGCACGCAGGGCCCCCGCAGGCCGAGCCCGAGGGTGAGAAGGCTGGGGCTGGGTGTGTGCGGTGTGTGGGGATGGGTTGGTGCCGGCCCCACAGGGAGGATCCCCCAGAGGCTGCTGTGGGGCGAGGAGCAAGGACTGGGCTCAGAGCAACCAGCGGTTGGACGGCAGTCGGGGAGACGTCCCGGTGTGGGTTCCTTCCTGGCTGCGGCTGCTCTGGGCGTCCCTGGGCTGGGCTCTGTCTCTGCAAGGGCACAGGGAGAGGCAGGCACGAGGGTGAGCTTTTCTCCTCTCGCAGCTGCTCCGCCGTCCGAGGAGCTAGAGCCGGCTCCAGCTGCTGCTCTAGGACGTTTGGGGAGCCCGTTGCAGGAGTAGAAACCAGTCCAGCTTCCACGGGCCTCTGTGAGGACAGGAACTGGCACTCAGCTTGGAGGCATCACGGCCCTGCCCGGCCGTCCTCACTGTCCCTGTGCGTGCACAGCCCTGCACCTGGGATGCAGTGACGCATCCCTGCAGGGCTCGGGATCAACCCTGGGCAGAAGGATGCAGCCCCCCACACCCCGTCCCACTCAGCCAGCCTCAACCTGGGGTGTGACCATGACCTGCCCACCGGGCATCTGACCCCTCATCAGCCTGCTCCTGTTCGGGGTGGCCCCACCTTGCATGTCCCCTCTTACACACACACACACACACACACACACACACAGCTGGGGCTGCACAGTCGGATCACAGCGGTGTCTGGCTGGCCTGGCTGGTTCTGGGCCTCCCTGTGTTACCTTTGGGTCCCTCCGGGCAAA
>NW_023254572.1:0-176 GCF_002007445.2 Ailuropoda melanoleuca | reverse complement strand
CCAAAGTCTGCCGTGGAGGGAACGGCTCTCGCCGCAGGCTTTCCTGAGACCACATCGTCGGGACATCGGGATACAGTGGGAGAAGAGTTTGCTCATTGGGGCATCTCCAACCAAGTGAGCTGAGTAGGGGGCTGTCTCTAGAATGTGGGTGCCTGTGACAGCCCCTTGGGCATCTT
>NW_023254571.1:0-5013 GCF_002007445.2 Ailuropoda melanoleuca | reverse complement strand
TAACGCCGGGATCACGCCCTGAGCCGAAGGCAGACGCCCAACCGCTGTGCCACCCAGGCGCCCCTGTATTTTTACNTTACTTTTAAACCAGGACACAGCTAAGGTAATTGGGCCTCATGGCTCCTTCACACTCTTTCCTGATCACCCCAACCCCACCAATTCAGGTCACTCTGGAAACCTTCCTTGTCTGGTAGACTCTCACATCCCAGTGGGGTTAACAAGAACTGCTTCCAAGGGTTGGGGGGATTCAATGAGCTAAGCACTTGACACAAGGCATGGCCATGGTAAGTGCTCAAGAAACGGTGGCTACCTCCTGACTCCCATGGTTACACTCCACCAACTAGACCAGTGAATTCCAGGATGCTAGACCACAGGCCATTGCTAGTGGCCAAGCCACTGCTTTCCTATTGCTTCCTCTGCTCCTAGAGAAAAAGGCAGTTTCTGAGGAGGCAAGTGTGCTGATGTAGGTAAGGCTGAGCAGAGGAGAGCCAGAACGCCGGGGAGGGCTTAACTCCTGGGCTGTTCTGTGGTTGAAATCTGGGCAAAGTCCTGTATGTTGCAGGACTACCCAACCTTTATAAAGAAAGTTATATATAAACTTTAAAAAAAGAAAAAGGTACAGGACAAGTTGTCTCAGAAGGCTTGAACTCGGGTACCAAGTCTGGCACTGGCTCACTGGGAGACCTTCCTCTCTCTGGATCTCAAGCCTCCACAGAAGAAATACTACCCGCTCTCCACAGGGAGCTGCAGAACCAGTGAGGAAACAGAGCTGTGAAGGGCTGTGCTCTCGGACAGGGCTCTCATCGCTATTATGGCTACTTGAAAGGCTGGATTTGCCCAGACCGTTGGGGCAGCTGCGGCCCTGCTGTTATTTGGGGGAACCCAGGCGAGCTAGCAAGGGGTTTGGGAGCAGGGGCCTACTGCCTGTTTCTTTCTACCTCAAGCCCCCAGGGCAGGCCCGCGACCCTCCTGAGAGCCTGGTCACTCCTGGAGAAGAGAATTCTCCCATGTCTGCTGTGGGTCAGATATCCACTGGAGCAGTCACACTGCAGCTTCCAAGGTGAGCCCACAAGGAGCCAAGGCCACCCAGGCTCCTTCCGCACCTGTCCTGTCCCTGAGCCAAAGGAAAGAGGATGGAGGAAATCTCCAGATGTAGTAACAAGACCGTGTTGCTCAGGGGAAACTCCAGCGGTGCAAACCGGGTCTCTGAAAGATGAACCAGGCTGTGATTATTCCAGCCAAGTGAGGCAAAAGCAGCTGCACTTGGCCCCCCTGGCCAGGCAGCAGGTGGTGCCCCGCGGCTTGCTCAGCCTGGGCCCCCCCGGCCTTGAGCCCCTCTTGGGCACCCGCTGCTGCCAGCCGCACCTATCACGGTGGGGTGGGTGGGGGGCGACCCTTTCCGGGGTGCTGGGAGGAGGGTGAAGCCGCCCTGGCAGCCAGCCGTCGCGGGCACTTACCAAAGGTGGTGAGGTAGAAGGCCAAGTCCGGGTGGGCGCGCCGGCTCCCGAGGGAAACGCGGTGCAGGGAGCGCTCCATGGCTGCCCCGCTGCGGCCGGCCAGGACCGCCTGTAACCCGAGGCGTCTGTGTTGCTCCCCTGTAACCGAGGCAGCAGGTTCACCCGCCCCCGCCCCGCGCCAGTGTCCCGGAGGCGGGAGCGCCAGGCCGGCTGCTGCGCGCGTTTGAATGGGCCGGCGCGCCGGGCCCTGATTGGCCCGCGCCCGTTTGAATGGGGAGGTTTCCACCTGACCGATCCGACTCTGGCCCCGGGGGAGGAGGTGCCCGCGCCGCAACCGCGACGGCGGCAGCCGCAATTGCAGCCGGGGCGGCCCCTCCTCCGAGCTCCCGAAGGTAGTCCTCGCGAGGAGCCAGAAGGACCGGGCGGCCACAGCAGGGCTCCTGGCTCCCGGCTGGAAGTGCCAGCCCCAGGTGAGGCCCGCGGCCCCTGGCGTGCACGCAGGCGGAGTTGGCCTGCTCGCCCAGCTCCCCCAGCCAGCAATTAGCCAGGTTTGTAACATGCTTTGAAGCTCAGACCTGTAATCACCGGACCCAAGCAAGCGCAGATGAGCACTCCCCTGGCCCAATGCAGTGGGGTTTGGAAAAGTGTTCATGCTCGGACTGGCTGCCCCCACCAGGCTGCAGCCCCTTCCCAAACTCTGTCCTCTCCATCTGCCTCTTGAGCCTCTTCTTGGATGGGAGCAGCTTGGCACAGGTCCAGGCCAAAGCAGCTTGCTCCAGCCAACCTCACAGCCCCCCATCTGCAGCCTTGGGCGGTGGAGCAGAGCGCAGGCCCTCAGCATCTGAGGGGACAGAAACACATGGGATG
Source organism: Ailuropoda melanoleuca (assembly GCF_002007445.2). Taxonomy (NCBI): domain Eukaryota; kingdom Metazoa; phylum Chordata; class Mammalia; order Carnivora; family Ursidae; genus Ailuropoda; species Ailuropoda melanoleuca. The sequence goes on along the minus strand of NW_023254571.1, from coordinate 2,689 downwards.
CAGGGAGGGTAGGCGCATTCAGTCTCCAGAGCCAGGTGTCAGGAGGCAGAGCTGGAAGGGAGGTCAGTCCCTGCACTGCTTTGTCAGCAAACATTCGTGGGACGCCTCCTGGGAACAGTTTCACACCAAGACATCTGCTCTGCAAATCTCTGACTGTTAACAGCTGCTGTGGGAGGGAAAGCTGCTGGTCTTATGTAAATCTAAAAATGGTAGGTGTTGGAAGTTGCCAGATGGATATCTGGCTCAGGGATCCACTCAAGACGAGGTTGGAGGGTGCAAGAGAGAAAGTGGGGAGAAAAGTTATATGTACTGAGTACCAGGTACCAGGGGCTGAGCTGGGCAATTTACACGCATCATCTCATTTAATCTTCATGGTGATCCCAGGAAGTATTAGCCCCAGTTTACCAGAGATAAATCTGAACCTCAGGCAGAGAAGGTAGGTGACTTGTCCAAGGTTGGCAAAGCTGAAATTTGAACCCAGGCCTGTCTGCCCCAAAGGCCAGCCTCTGTCCGTTCTTCTTTGCCCTCCGTCCTGCCCCACGGCCAACAGCAAGTACAGGTTGCAGACTTGCCTTCTTGAGGCAGGTAAGGAAACCTGAAGCCACAGGGCCAGCTGGCTACCAGCAGGGAGAGAAGCTAGAGAAGGAGACCTGAAATCAGCAAACTAGTGGTCAGGTGCAAATGAGTCACATAAAGGCCTGTGGATTGTTTGAAACCTGGCACTTTGTGAAGCCCTGCTTTGCCCTTCCCCCAAAGCCCATACCGTGAACACTGCCCATAGCAGGAGCGAGCCTACTCCCCTGGCCCCAACCAATGACAGGTGGACATACCTGCACCCTGGACTTGAGCGTGCCTGATTCTCCTCCTGGCTGGGGGAGTCTGTGTCCAGGCGTCCTTTCTGGGTGGGGAGGTATGCTGGCCCTGCCACTCCATCCATTCAGGGATAATGGCAACCTCAGGCTCAAACCACAGGATGCAGAAAGGACACTGAGGCTGGAGGTGTTCTAGACCTGCAGGAACAAGATGGGAGCATGAGTTAGGCATGACCCCAGGACACCCCCTGAGAGGGGTGTTTATTCCCACTAGGAGTTAGAAAGCATAGCATTCTGGAGCCAAGGCAAAGGAAGGTCCACAGGGAAAGGGAGAGTGATGTGCCCAAGATGGCAGTGGCCCTTTCCCAGCTCTGCCAGGGACCACTGTGGAGCCTGTACTGGGGAAGACAATCTGGGCTCAGGAAGCTGTGAGCAAAGTGCAGACACACCCTCAGGAGGGTGGGACCCAGAAGAGCAGGACAGAGCTGCGGATCTGAATGTGGCCTGGAGGGAAAGACTGAAGCCCACACTGGCACCTCCCCCCCACTCAGGATAAAGGCCCCCTCAGCAGCTAACCTATTCAGTTGGGAGAACCCAATGCCATTCCGATCCCGAGCTGAACCCTCTGGTGGCACCGTCTCCACCACCTTCACCATCAACAGTAAGGCCCCTTTACTTAGTAGAACACTGGACCCTTCCTTCTCTTAAAGAAGGAGGTCACTCTTTTCTCAGAAGAGGGAGGGCAGAAGTGAGTGGGAACATGGGCAGTGGCGCTGCATGGAAAAACGGCCTGTTCACCCACACTACTGTCCAAAGGGGACATTCAGAAAGGGTCATGGTGATGGCCCTGCTTTCCCCAAGAAGACAGATGAGTCTGCTGACCAAGCCTGTCTTTTTGACAGGCCCTGAGCACTCTAGCACCCCCGGGCTGTGGGCCTCAATGTCTCCCTCACACCTCACTCACACTCCACACGTATGTAGTGTACTACAGACACAACACAAACACACGTCGCACACACTCTACACACATACACATACATACCCTAACACTTCCCATGTACGTACATGTGCAAATACCCCATAGACAGGGGTATCAGTTAAGCACCTCCTTCCACTCGGGTGGTGATCCCAGGGTCCTGGGATGGAGCCCCGTGAAGTAAATAAATAAAATCTTTTAAAAAATAAGAGTAGAAATTAATGAAATACAAAACATTCATACAGCAGCGCTATTAAAAATGTGACAAAATTGGGTCCACATTCTCCCAGTTTTGCCACATTCCTTTTCTTAAAGAAAAGCCAGAAATCTTGAATTTTTCACTTAATATCTCCCAATTTTTTAATTTGGGCAATTCATTCAAAAAACTGTAAAATATTTTACAGGCCAAGTAAAATATATCTCTGCCCTATAACTAGTTTGAAATCTCTGTTAGACCAATCTGATTTATCAATATGGACACAAAATTCCTAACTAAAACATTAGCAAATCAAAGCTGGGAATATGGGGCGCTTGGGTGGCTCAGTTGGTTAAGCAACTGCCTTTGGCTCAGGTCATGATCCCAGGGGCCTGGGATTGAGCCTGGCATCAGCACCATGGGGCAGCCTGCTCAGTGGGGTGCCTTCTTCTCCCTCTCCCTCTGCTGTTCCCCCCGCCCCGCTTGTGCTCTCCTGCACTCTCTGTCAAATAAATAAAATCTTAAAAAAAAAAAAAAAACACTGGCAGTATATTCATGATCAAGTGGTATTTATTCTAGGAATGCAAGATCATTCAAATTTAATACGCATATTAGTGTAGAGGTTGGCAAACTATGACTGCAAGCCAAATCTGGCCCACCACCTATTTTTGTACAAGTGGACTAAGAATGCATTTTACATTTTAA
>NW_023254570.1:0-2359 GCF_002007445.2 Ailuropoda melanoleuca | reverse complement strand
GTGAGGACTGGAGACAGGACGTGGTTGTAGTGAACTAGAAAACCAGTATGAATGGGGCTATAAGAGAGGACGAAGAAGAGATGGACTAGCACCAAGGAGAAAGCCAGTGGGATGGCGGAGGGCTTCATGGAGAAGGCGACAGTAGCGTTAGGTCCTGGGTAATGGATTTTCTCCAAACTTCCTTTGTGGAGCTGAGCTATGGTTACTGCTTCCAGCGGTCATCGCCCCCCTGGGCTATGGGCAGAAGACGCAGCTAGACCATGAGGAAACGACTCTCGTCGTAGGGTTGCCTTCCCAGCGTGTCAGGGCTTTCCAGTCCCGCAAGCTACCGCTCAGTGCTCTGGGCTCCGNCGCAAGCTACCGCTCAGGGCTCTGGGCTCCAGACGGGATGGGCTTATTTATTAGCATCCTTTGATCTCAAGGAGTGTTAGAAGACAGCGCTAAGAGAGAAGATTTATAATTCCAGCAGCCCCTCTCCCCACACCAGCCACGTTGGGTATTAGCTGCACCGCAAAGGCTGGGGGATCCAGCAGGGAGTTCCACGAGGCAGGCACCTCCTGGAATCAGATCAGCTGCCCCGTGGGGGTCAGATCTACAGCCCAGGAACCGAGTGGGGCTAGTTGCAGTTCCCCACGTCCACTCTGGGTGAAATTCCTCCCTTGCAGGCCTTCGCTTGTACTTTTCCTCCTACCTGGAGTGTCCCTCCCTGTGTGCCGCCACCCATGGCTGCCCAGGGGAACCCTACCCGCTCCTCAATGCCCATCTCCCTTTGTGCCTTTTCCCTAATGTTCTCTGCGCTCCCCACCTTCCCAGATGAGGTACGGCTCTCCCGTGCGCTCCCTCACTTTGCACCTCTGATGCAGCGTCGTCAGGGCANTCAGGGCGTATTCTGAGCTTCGGCGAAACACCGCACGGTTGTTTTCTTCTTTGTTTAACTCCCACCAGAGTGGGACCCCTTCGAGGACAAGACCTATGGTTTATTCATTCTTGCATCTCCAGAACCTCCATAAATGTTTATTGACTGCATAATCAGACTTTTTAGTGCTTTAAAGTTATTGATAAACTACAACCAGGAGCATGTGGTGCTAATCATATGCCAGGAATAGGACTGAGATCAGTCATTTCATGTCATCATGATGCCAGCCCTGTAGGTGGGTGGCACCGTCATCCCCACTTTGCAGATGAGAAGAGCAGATGGGACTGCAGAGAATCAAGTGAGGCAGGGTGTACAGCTAGGGGACGGCAGGATTGTATTTTCAGCCCGAGACTATTTGCGGCCAAAGCTCTTAACTCTTGAAAAGGACAAGATGCTGCCACCCTTTTGTAGGACACCCCCTTCCCCAAAGCTAATTAAAACAACAAAGAGGCATCATTTTTATTAACCAGTTAAGTAAGGATGAAAAGGTAACATCTGTGTGGACAATGTTGCAGTGGACGCGATAGTCTCCCACGCTTGTGACATTAATGCTGAGTCCAAACATGGGTCATTCCCTTTGATCCACATATTGCATTTATGTGGGGGCACCTGGGTGGCTCTGTCAGTCTAGCATCCGACTCTTAAGCTCAGCTCAAGTCTTGATCTCAGGGTCGTGAGTTCAAGCCCCATGGTGGGCTCCATGCTGGGTGTGGTGCCTACTTTAAAAAAATTGATATATATAAAAAAAAGTTATCTTAAGGAAATAGTCCCAAAGACTGGGGAAGAAAGCAATAAACACGAAGATGTTCATTGCATCATTGCTAAGGATAGTGACGTGCTCATCAGTAGAATAGCCAAGAGAATCATGTTACCACTCCATGGAGTCCTGGGCAGTCATTAAAATGACAGTTGTGAAGACTGTGTAGGATACCAAAAATGTTTAGGCTGTAGTATGAGGCCTCACAACATCGGGCACACAGGTGCAATAGTACTGCAGTTACCACGAGGTAAAACCTAGAGCTAAGGAGAGAGGAAACCTACTGAGAATGCTAATAGTGCTTGTGTCAGGGTGAATGAGTTATGGCTTATTTTTGTTTCTTTTGTTTCTTCTATTTTTCACTTCTTCTGTAACATAGTTATATTATTTTTTATAATGAAAATGATGTGTATTTTTTTTAAAGCTGATGAATAATTCCATAGCTGAGCTTTATTAGCAGCCCAAAGGTGACCTTGTCTGAGGAAGACGTTCTCCAGGCCTTGGATGGAGACGGGGAGAGCCGTGCAGCACGTGGCAGGTGCCCCCCGGGGTGAGGTTGTGGGGGTGGAGGACACTGTGTGTGTGTGTGTGTCCCGTTGGGCTGGAACACTGCCAGTGAGGGACTGACCCAGGGCCCTGGAGGTGCTGCACACCAGGAGGGTTGCCTGGCTTTCTGGGTGAAGCAA
>NW_023254569.1:0-1878 GCF_002007445.2 Ailuropoda melanoleuca | reverse complement strand
TAGCAGCCACGGGACACTGCATGTGATGCCCCCCTTGCCTCCTCTAGATATGGGTGCGTTCTCTCTAACTGTGATGATCTCGGCGGAGTCCAGGAGCAGTNAGCAGCCCAGGAGGAGCGCAACACGTGAGTGAGCTTTGGCTAGTACAGGAGGTCTCCTCTCTCCATGAGGGCAGTGAGAGGGCTGTGAGTTGGAGGGCCTTCTGGACCCCCATCCCACACACCTGCGATTCCTGTTTTAGGGTAAAGGTCTGAGAGCTTCTTCTGGAAAAAGGGAAGGGGTCCTGGGGAGCTGTGGGAGGGGTGTGGGCACCATGGGTGAGCAGAGGGGGCTGGAGGACAGCTTCAGACCCTAAGAGAGTCATTCCCCATCCCCGCCCCCTCCCAGCCCTGTCTCTACCCCAATCCCGGGACCCAGAACAAAGGGTGTGGGGACCATCACACGCAGTCATCTGTCGGAACCTGGACACTGGGTGCTCAGAAGGTGCTCAGGAGACCCAGTGAGTGTTCAGGGACCAGACGTCCCCCACTCCGTGGGAGATTAGCATCAGTGGAAGGAGACCCACTCATGGCACCTAGTGAATGAGGGAGCACATAGGCACAGGAGGCAAAGTTTGGGGTATTGGGAGGTCCTGGGAAAGCCTGGCTAGAGACAGAATCCCTTTGTTCTCTCCTTGGTTGGATATTCACAGAGCAGTGGTGTGTGCAGTGAGGGCAACGTACAGGCCAGACACCACCCCTCCCTGGCCATGTGCAGTTGAATTCAAGTGGCAAGTGGGCAAAGAGACAGACTGAGTGCATCCAGCTCTCCCAAGAAGGACACCAATGGTCACACCATTGATCAAGGACTCCCACTCACAAAGGCTTTTTGCCAGCCCCTCCTCTGTGACCAGGCCTATCTGAGGCAGGACTGCCAAATCCCAGGTGGACAAGGAGTAGGACAGGCCTCTGACAGTCAGGAGCTGGAGGCCCAGGGGCCCACGTTCCCACAAGGGTTCCCTGGGACATCTGTGTGGGACGGTGCCCTGTCCTCTGACTCCTCTGCTTACCTGTCTGTCACCAGGGCCGTCTACATCATCCTGGACACCTGGCTGGACCAATATCCCGAGGACTTTTTCCAGCCCCCAGAGTTTCCTTGCCTGAAGGTGCTGCTGGCATACATGGGGCTCAATATGCCAGGCTCAGACCTGGAGCACCATGCCCAGCTTCTGCTCTCACAGCTGCAACACCTGGAGCCCACGGAGCCAGAGGCTGGGGGTAAGGAGGACGGGGGGGTGGGACAGCTGTGGGCCTGTGGAGGGGACAGGGTGGGCCACACAGAGCAAGCCTCCATTGCCTGTGGTTGGGCCGAGAGCAGTGAGTAGTCTCAAATCNTTTTTTTTTTTTTTTTTTTTTTTTTTTTTTTTTTTTTTTTTTTTTTTTTTTTTTTTTTTTTTTTCAGACAACATTGACTGGTGGGAAAATTTCCTCTACTTAGAAGGGACATGGAAAGCCAATCATGCTGATGATACTTTCTCTTCTTGGAGCTACAGCACCAGCCCCACAGCAAGACCCTGAACCACAGCAAGAACTCGCCCCAGCAACCACTGTGGTGCCCGCTGCAGCTTCAGAGCCCAAGCTGGCTGAACCCATCACTGCTGCCGGAGGTCAGCAGTCAGAGAGAGCAGTGATACCACTTGCCATGGCGGGGCCAGTGCAGGTGGTAGTCACAGCTCTAATTCATTCTCCTGAGCTGGAAGAGCCACCTGAAACTTTGCCTGTCCCGGAGGTCAAGCAGGGTCCTGCCCCTGCTCCTGGGGTTGCCGCCAGGCCTGATCAACCCCCTGCCTCAGTGGAGGAACCAGCCCTGGCCCCAGAGCAGCAGCTCGTGCTGGCTGCA
>NW_023254568.1:6031-10753 GCF_002007445.2 Ailuropoda melanoleuca | reverse complement strand
TGAAGACTACCTTATCCAGCAAGCCTGTCACTCAGAATAAGAGAGATTAAGAGTTTCCAGGTCAAACAAAAACTTAAGGAATGTGAACACTAAACCAACACTGCTAGAAATATTTTGGGAGATTATTTGAGTGGAGAGAGAGCCCACTACTGAAGGAGCCTGAAGGCTGTGGAGGGGCTGTGTCCAGTGCTAAAGCCCCTGGTGGAGGCTCAGTCCACCCTGCAGCTTCCACGAGCATCCAGTGTGCTTTCTAAAGGTCTCTCCTGCTCATAGAGGTTCAAGTAGTTCTTGCCGTTGCCACTAAAACTACATCTGGATGAACACATGTCTTAACTCACTGACCTGTGCCGTCCTCAGAGGTTCCTCCCTGAGAGGATGGGTCCAGCCAGGATAGACAGGGAGCAAGCCGACAGGAGTGGCCCGGCATGCACCCCTCCACTTGCCCAGAAACAGGGCCTGGTTGCTCTAGTTAGAAGCTGAGTTATCGAGCAGGAGGGACTGGAGTGGCTGGAGCGTGTCATGGGTCAGGGCCTGGGTGAGATGTGTCCCAGGACACGGGGCAAGGATGCTTGTGGGAGAGAACACCTGAGGGGGGTGTGGGCAGGCTCTTCCCTGCTGGCTTGTCCATCTCATGATTTCAGGTCTCATCTATAGACTCCGGGGTCCCGCCTTTCCTGAGCACGGCTGCCCCTTAATAAAGAGAACATAGACAGAGGAGCCTGCAGCCAATGCTACAAAAATGTGGGTAAAGTGTGTTCCAGAAATTGTGCTTGTAGGAATCAGTCCTAAGAAAACCGAGATTTATGGCACAGACTACTTATCACTTAAATTATGAGTCAAATAATTGGAAATGGCTCAGTTGTTCAACAGATGGGGCTGCTGAGTGCCAGCACTGAGAATGCCCAAGGGGACAGGAGCCGCAGTGCCTGTCCACTGTGGAGACATCAGGTAGAACAAGAGCCCAGCCCTTGAACCCCCCAACCCATCATGTTACACACACACACACACACACACACACGCACGCACACACACACAGCACTCAGAGGGGAAGGCCTGGAAGAGAGACACCATGTGTTATGGGCGATTATTTCTTGGTAGAAGGAATGTGTCTTCTTTTCTTCATATTTAAATCATTATTTTACTAAATACACATAATCCGGCTAAACCCTAAAGAACTATTTACTTGATTACCTGACTTGTTAGTAAGAAATGGGAAGATTTAAGATGCACGTTAGAATAGTTTAAATGTGGCCCATGTAGGAAAATGAAAGAATTTAAATGTGTCTCGTGGACCCAGACATTTCTCTTGTGGCTTCTGCCTTTCGAGGCATCCTTATAAATGGGAACCCTATCCCAGATAATGGAAATAATTCATTTTGGGGCTTCTCATGATCTTTGTTCTCTCAGGAACAAGTGCTCCCATTCCCTTGTAATACCAATGCTTTTTTAATAAAAAAAAATGAACAAAATTATGAATCACTCTTATGTTCTTTTTTTCTCAGCATCAAAAAAAGTTTTATTGGAACATAGCCACTTTTATTTGTTTACATATTTTTAAGACTGCTTTCACACTGCCTCAATGGAGCTGACTAGCTCCGACAGAGACCATATAGCTCCCAAAGCCTAAAATATTCACTATCTGGCCTATTACCAGAAAAGTTTGCTGACCCCTGCTCTACAGTTTGGCTTTTCTATCCTCAAATATCTTTGGGAAAGGATCTATATATTTATTTGTTTTAATTTTATTTATTTATTTATTATATTATGTTAGTCACCATACAGTACATCCCTAGATTTTGATGTAAAGTTCCATGATTCATTACTTGCGGATGGGTATTAAGGAGGGCACGTATTGCATGGTGCACTGGGTGTTACACTCTTGTGTTCTGTAGCCAGACACAAAAGGCCATGTTATAGGGTTCCAGGCAGATGAAAATGCCAGAAAAGGTAAAGTACCAGAGACAGAGAGAAGAGCAGTGGTTGCAGGTACTGGGGTGAGGGAATGAGCAGTGACCGATTAGTAGCACAGGTGTCTCTGTGATGGAAATGTTCTAGAAGTTGTGCAACACTCTGAATATACCTGATAGCATCTCAAAATACAATTGAAATTTTATGTAAACTCAAATTCTATTTTATTTAAGGAACAAAATATACTAAGCCACAATACAGGTGTATTAAACACACAAGAATGATGAAGAGTGCAACGACAGGGAAGAGGAAGGCAGCCTCTGGGGCTGCAGCCATCACAAGCTGCTGCTCTGGGACCAGGGCTGGTTCCTCCACTGAGGCAGGGGGTTGATCAGGCCCGGCAGCAACCCCAGGAGCAGGGGCAGGACCCTGCTTGACCTCCGGGACAGGCAAAGTTTCAGGTGGCTCTTCCAGCTCAGGAGAATGAATTAGAGCTGTGACTACCACCTGCACTGGCCCCGCCATGGCAAGTGGTATCACTGCTCTCTCTGACTGCAGACTNGTGGTTGCAGGGACTGGGGTGAGGGAATGAGCAGTGACCGATTAGTAGCACAGGTGTCTCTGTGATGGAAATGTTCTAGAACTTGTGCAACACTCTGAATATACCTGATGGCATCTCGATATACAATTGAAATTTTATGTAAACTCAAATTCTATTTTATTTAAGGAACAAAATATACTAAGCCACAATACAGGTGTATTAAACACACAAGAATGATGAAGAGTGCAACGACAGGGAAGAGGAAGGCAGCCTCTGGGGCTGCAGCCATCACAAGCTGCTGCTCTGGGACCAGGGCTGGTTCCTCCACTGAGGCAGGGGGTTGATCAGGCCCGGCAGCAACCCCAGGAGCAGGGGCAGGACCCTGCTTGACCTCCGGGACAGGCAAAGTTTCAGGTGGCTCTTCCAGCTCAGGAGAATGAATTAGAGCTGTGACTACCACCTGCACTGGCCCCGCCATGGCAAGTGGTATCACTGCTCTCTCTGACTGCTGACCTCCGGCAGCAGTGATGGGTTCAGCCAGCTTGGGCTCTGAAGCTGCAGCGGGCACCACAGTGGTTGCTGGGGCGAGTTCTTGATGTGGTTCAGGGTCTTGCTGTGGGGCTGGTGCTGTAGCTCCAAGAAGAGAAAGTATCATCAGCATGATTGGCTTTCCATGTCCCTTCTAAGTAGAGGAAATTTTCCCACCAGTCAATGTTGTCTGAATCCAAGAACCAATCACTGGGAGGTCTTCCGGGACTGTAGCCCATGGGGAGGGATCTGAGACTACTCACTGCTCTCGGCCCAACCACAGGCGATGGAGGCTTGCTCTGTGTGGCCCACCCTGTCCCCTCCACAGGCCCACAGCTGTCCCACCCCCCCGTCCTCCTTACCCCCAGCCTCTGGCTCCGTGGGCTCCAGGTGTTGCAGCTGTGAGAGCAGAAGCTGGGCATGGCGCTCCAGGTCTGAGCCTGGCATATTGAGCCCCATGTATGCCAGCAGCACCTTCAGGCAAGGAAACTCTGGGGGCTGGTAAAAGTCCTCGGGATATTGGTCCAGCCAGGTGTCCAGGATGATGTAGATGGCCCTGGTGACAGGTAAGCAGAGGAGTCAGAGGACAGGGTACCATCCCACACAGATGTCCCAGGGAACCCCTGTGGGAACCTGGGCCCGTGGGCCTCCAGCTCCTGACTGTCAGAGGCCTGTCCTACTCCTTGTCCACCTGGGATTTGGCAGTCCTGCCTCAGATAGGCCTGGTCACAGAGGAGGGGCTGGCAAAAAGCCTTTGTGAGTGGGAGTCCTTGATCAATGGTGTGACCATTGGTGTCCTTCTTGGGAGAGCTGGATGAACTCAGTCTGTCTCTTTGCCCACTTGCCACTTGAATTCAACTGCACACAGCCAGGGAGGGGTGGTGTCTGGCCTGTACGTTGCCCTCACTTCACACACCACTGCTCTGTGAATATCCAACCAAGGAGAGAACAAAGGGATTCTGTCTCTAGCCAGGCTTTCCCAGGACCCTACCAATACCCCAAACTTTACCTCCTGTGCCTATGTGCTGCCTCATTCACTAGGTGCCATGAGTGGGTCTCCTTCCACTGATGCTAATCTCCCACGGAGTGGGGGACATCTGGTCCCTGAACACTCACTGGGTCTCCTGAGCACCTTCTGAGCACCCAGTGTCCAGGTTCCGACAGATGACTGCGTGTGATGGTCCCCACACCCTTTGTTCTGGGTCCCGGGATTGGGGTAGAGACAGGGCTGGGAGGGGGCGGGGATGGGGAATGACTCTCTTAGGGGCTGAAGCTGTCCTCCAGCCCCCTCTGCTCACCCATGGTGCCCACACCCCTCCCACAGCTCCCCAGGACCCCTTCCCTTTTTCCAGAAGAAGCTCTCAGACCTTTACCCTAAAACAGGAATCGCAGGTGTGTGGGATGGGGGTCCAGAAGGCCCTCCAACTCACAGCCCTCTCACTGCCCTCATGGAGAGAGGAGACCTCCTGTACTAGCCAAAGCTCACTCACGTGTTGCGCTCCTCCTGGGCTGCTCCACCGCGATCATCCCAGTTAGAGAGAACGTACCCATATCTAGAGGAGACAAGGGGGGCATCACATGCAGTGTCCTACGGCTGCTACCTCTAATCATGTCTAGTGTCACTGTCTGACCCTCAACTAGTCTGGAGCCCAGGAGTGCTGTCTGCTCTGTGCAGGGATCATAGTCAGCTCCTAGAGAAGCGACTGCACTGAGTGGGGCTTCCTGAATGCTTGATGAATGAAAGC
>NW_023254568.1:0-2729 GCF_002007445.2 Ailuropoda melanoleuca | reverse complement strand
ACACACACACACACACACACACACACGCACGCACACACACACAGCACTCAGAGGGGAAGGCCTGGAAGAGAGACACCATGTGTTATGGGCGATTATTTCTTGGTAGAAGGAATGTGTCTTCTTTTCTTCATATTTAAATCATTATTTTACTAAATACACATAATCCGGCTAAACCCTAAAGAACTATTTACTTGATTACCTGACTTGTTAGTAAGAAATGGGAAGATTTAAGATGCACGTTTGAATAGTTTAAATGTGGCCCATGTAGGAAAATGAAAGAATTTAAATGTGTCTCGTGGACCCAGACATTTCTCTTGTGACTTCTGCCTTTCGAGGCATCCTTGTAAATGGGAACCCTATCCCAGGTAATAGAAATAATTCATTTTGGGGCTTCTCATAATCTTTGTTCTCTCAGGAACAAGTGCTCCCATTCCTTTGTAATACCAATGTTATTTTTATTAAAAAAATTGAACAAAATTATGAATCACTCTTATGTTCTTTTTTTTCTCAGCGTCCATAAAGTTTTATTGGAATATAGCCACATTTACTTGTTTACATAATTTTAAGACTGCTTTCACACTGCCTCAATGGAGCTGACTAGCTCCGACAGAGACCATACAGCTCCCAAAGCCTAAAATATTCACTATCTGGCCTTTTACCAGAAAAGTTTGCTGACTCCTGCTCTACAGTTTGGCTTTTCTATCCTCAAATATCTTTGGGAAAGGATCTATATATTTATTTGTTTTAAATTTATTTATTTATTTATTTATTATATTATGTTAGTCACCATACAGTACATCCCTAGGTTTTGATGTGAAGTTCCATGATTCATTACTTGCGGATGGGTATTAAGGAGGGCACGTATTGCATGGTGCACTGGGTGTTACACTCCTGTGTTCTGTAGCCAGACACAAAAGGCCATATTGTAGTTTTCCAGGCAGATGAAAATGCCAGAAAAGGTAAAGTACCAGAGATAGAGGGAAGAGCAGTGGTTGCAGGGACTGTGGTGAGGGAATGAGCAGAGACCGATTAGTAGCACAGGTGTCTCTGTGATGGAAATGTCCTAGAACTTGTGCAACACTCTGAATATACATGATGGCATCTCGATATACAATTGAAATTTTATGTAAACTCAAATTCTACTTTATTTAAGGAACAAAATATATTAAGACACTATACAGGTGTATTAAACACACAAGAATGATGAAGAGTGCAACGACAGGGAAGAGGAAGGCAGCCTCTGGGGCTGCAGCCATCACAAGCTGCTGCTCTGGGACCAGGGCTGGTTCCTCCACTGAGGCAGGGGGTTGATCAGGCCCGGCAGCAACCCCAGGAGCAGGGGCAGGACCCTGCTTGACCTCCGGGACAGGCAAAGTTTCAGGTGGCTCTTCCAGCTCAGGAGAATGAATTAGAGCTGTGACTACCACCTGCACTGGCCCCGCCATGGCAAGTGGTATCACTGCTCTCTCTGACTGCTGACCTCCGGCAGCAGTGATGGGTTCAGCCAGCTTGGGCTCTGAAGCTGCAGCGGGCACCACAGTGGTTGCTGGGGCGAGTTCTTGCTGTGGTTCAGGGTCTTGCTGTGGGGCTGGTGCTGTAGCTCCAAGAAGAGAAAGTATCATCAGCATGATTGGCTTTCCATGTCCCTTCTAAGGAGAGGAAATTTTCCCACCAGTCAATGTTGTCTGATCCAAGAACCAATCCCTGGGAGGTCTTCTGGGACTATATAGCACACGGGGACAGGGATCAGAGACTACTCACTGTTCTCTGCCCAACCACAGGCAATGGAGGCTTGCTCTTTGTGGCCCACCCTGTCCCATCCACAGGCCCACAGCTGACGCCCCTGTCCTCCTCACCCCCAGCCACTGGCTCCGTGGGCTCCAGGTGTTGCAGCTGTGAGAGCAGAAGCTGGGCATGGCGCTCCAGGTCTGAGCCTGGCATATTGAGCCCCATGTATGCCAGCAGCACCTTCAGGCAAGGAAACTCTGGGGGCTGGAAAAAGTCCTCGGGATATTGGTCCAGCCAGGTGTCAAGGATGAAGGAGATGGCCCTGGTGACAGACAGGTAAGCAGAGAAGTCAGAGGAAAGGGCACCGTCCCACACAGATGTCGCAGGGAACCCCTGTGGGAACCTGGGCCCCTGGGCCTCCAGCTCCTGACTGTCAGAGGCCTGTCCTACTCATTGCCCACCTGGATTTGGCAGTCCTGCCTCAGATAAGCCTGGTCACAGAGGAAGGGCTGGCAAAAAGCCTTTGTGAATGGGAGTCCTTGATCAATGGTGTGACCATTGATGTCCTCTTGGGGGAGCTGGATGCACTCAGTCTGTCTCTTTGCTCACTTGCCACTTGAATTCAACTGCACATGGCCAGGGAGGGGTGGTGTCTGGCCTGTACATTGCCCTCACTGCAANGGGGTGGTGTCTGGCCTGTACGTTGCCCTCACTGCACACACCACTGCTCTGTGAATATCCAACCAAGGAGAGAACAAAGGGATTCTGTCTCTAGCCAGGCTTTCCCAGGACCCTCCCAATACCCCAAACTTTACCTCCTGTGCCAATGTGCTGCCTCATTCACTAGGTGCCATGAGTGGGTCTCCTTCCACTGATGTTAATCTCCCATGTAGTGGGGGATGTCTGGTCCCTGAACACACACTGGGTCTCCTGAGCACCCAGTGTCCAGGTTCCGACAGATGACTGCGTGTGATGGTCCCCACACCCTTTGTTCTGGGTCC
>NW_023254567.1:0-793 GCF_002007445.2 Ailuropoda melanoleuca | reverse complement strand
TCAAATGCCGGCTCACCTCTCCCCTGACACTGGACATTTGTGCCTCCACGTCTGCCAGTCCCCTGTCGAGGGGTCCACAACTTTCATGTGTACTTGCTGCACTTTTCCGTTCTAGCTGCAGGTGAGAGAATTTACGTCCTTCCCTTCTACATTATAACACTAAGTGTGATGATTGTTTCTAAATTCCTGGGCCTACAACAACCAAAGATATAGATACCTGGAACTGTATTTATTTCGTCCTAGAGCCTAAGGGCAACGAGCAAGTTGCCTTAGAGGAAGTCCGTTGGTATGTCCGATGTTGATGTAGGATGATAGGTAAGTGCATTCTGCCGTCCGATTTCCAATCGAGTTGCACAATTGGACTTGGTGTTACCCCTTAAAAACACTCCCGTAGAAAGTTCAATAAGAAAACAATGATAAGCTGGTTAAATATCAAAAACAGCTTTTATTATATTCTGCAATGTAAAGGTGCACATAATATTATAGGAAAAAATCTGAATCTTTTGAGTATTTACAGAAATAAATATTTAAATAGATAAATAAACACGAGCATGGTCATCCGTAAGCGACTACTGCTTGTGGGGTTGACATGTTCTGGAAACACTTGAAAAATCGACTCTGTTCATGTCACCAGGACAGCAGAAATGAGAGTCTTTGACACAGCGGACTCGGTCGGGAAAGTGTGATATTCTTAGTCAGAGAGGTTCACTTCCGTGTTGAAATGGGTCTCATTTCTTGCGCCTTAGTCCTTCTTGCAAGATCGTTGATGAAAACAAGGAGCTCGTGATTTCTG
>NW_023254566.1:0-3979 GCF_002007445.2 Ailuropoda melanoleuca | reverse complement strand
AATTCGAGCTGGCATGAGCCTCTGGGTGGACAAATACCGGCCCTGCTCCTTGGGACGGCTGGACTATCACAAGGAGCAGGCGGCCCAGCTGCGCAACCTGGTGAGTCGACGGGACAGGGCGGGGAGAGGGGGAGAGGTGTGGGCCCCCAGCTCCGGAGTTTCGCGGCCCTAGGGACTGGTGTATCGCCAGCCCTCTTCGGAAGGTGGTGAGTGCTGTGGTGAAAAATAAACAGGGAAGGGGGAAAGAGTGTGCGGGGGCGGGGGTAGTGTTAGTAAACATGTGAGGCCTCCCTGAGAACTGTCCTCTGAGCTCAGACCCTAAGTGAGAAAGCCTTCAATAGAGAAATATGAGGGAAGAGTGGAACAGGTAAAGAGAACAGCAAGTGCAAGTTTCTTGAGGCAGGAGTGTGCCTGGCCTGTTCTGGGAACCTCAGGAACGCCCCTGTAGCTGGATAATAGTAGGCCTGGGGAAGAGTGGTAGAAAATGGGGCGGGGGTGTGCAGAGGGACGGGGAGGTGCAGATTCAGTAAATCCTTGCAGGGTGAGATAGGGAGCCATTGGAAGGCTTTGAGTAGTAGAGAAGTGACATCATCTGACTTTATTTTTTAACAGGTTTACTTAAAATTTCTTGGTGTCATTGCTCTTACTTACAAAAAGGAAGGTATTTACTAATTTTGGAGGTCATTTCTAATTCTAAAATAGGTTGTATTAGGTCGTCCCTGATTTTAATTTCTTATGGAAGATTTATTTTTTTCTTCAATCTGATGTGTATTTTCGTGTTGTAGTTGTTAAAAGTGTAATGGCAATGTTTTCTGAAAAGCAAACTGAATCTTTCAGGAAATGTAGAGGGAAGAAGGGTCTTGAGAAAAATCTAGGGTCTGTGGAAGCTATTTATCCAGTCCTTTTAAGAATTTAATAGCACCATATGCTAATGAAAGTGTTTTGCTCAGCTCTCAGTTTCTTCAATACCCACCTTCTTTCAGAGTTACAGGTACTATCTGCTAAGTTTTTTTTTTTTTAATGAGAAATAATAATAAAAAAACTCCATCGTTATATGAAAATCATTAGAAGAATTGATAATGTGAGATTGAGGGCTTTTTTCTTTTTTAATGGTATTCCAGCTATACTAATCTAAAATAAATCTATTACAGCAGTATACTTCATGTTTAGACAAATTGTCTTTTCTCAAAATACCTTTCACTTTGATTTTCTTAGCCATAGGATACATTTTATATTCTATGGCCATCTTTTTGTTGTACAAAATTTGGAGTAAATATTTTGGACAAAATTTAATATACTGGTCTTTTGTGTAATAGATTTGCTTTTTAAGAAATATTCACCCATTTTACTCTTGAATCTGCTGTTTAATGAAACTGAAATCTTTAAAGCATACTCTTTCTTTTGGCTAGATTGAGTTTATAGAGCAGAGGCAACAAGTATTTGTGAAGCACCTGCTATTTTCCATGCACTGTTTGGGGTGAATATTTCCTTTCCTTGAAACTTTTTTTTTCAGTGCCAGAGATAGATCATTTTACAAAGTATTAAAATTTATTGCAATCATCACTTCTGTTAAGGTACTTATTTCATTTTTTTCTGTAATGCTTATGTAAAAGCTTTCGCTCCACAAGATTTTATACTGTTGAAGTTATAGTTTGTGTTTTCATCATTTTTATACCCTTCATAGCACTCGTTTCCAAACCTGACTGATATCAAAGTCACCTGGGAACCTTTTTAAATGCACACAGTCTTGTAGTCTTTTGCAGTACTGTCAGTGCCCTACTCCATTCTATTGCTCTTAACTTGCAAGTGCACACAGACTGACTTCCAGCTTCCTGGATCTGCGCTTCCCGAAGACTTTCTTTTGCTGACATCCCTAAGCAGATTTGAAATACCTGAGAATTAATTCCCTCCCTTCATCAAGGGACTGATGAGAGATAGCATATCATACTCCAGCTTCCCCACCTCTAGGATGGGTTAACACTGTGGTGTTTTTTTCACACTGACTTCAAGAGTATCTCCAGCAGAATTAACCCCAGATGCCCAGAGTGGTATTTAAGCAGATGATACACTCATTGGCTGCCTTTCTGACCTTGCTTTGCTTCCCTATTCCCCTACAAAATTTTCCTTTACCTCAAATAAACCAAATACACTCAATTCTTATCAGAGGGACTATAGAAAGCCCAAACTAAGACAGGCATCGGTCTCAGAGTTATTGAATCATAATCTCATGGATGGAGTCCAGTAATTAATCCAGTCTTTTATTTTAAAAAGTTCTCTAAGAGATTTTAACAGACTTGGTTTGGAAGTGTTTGCTTTCTAGAACATGGTGTTGTATCCTGCATGTACTATGCTGGTATATAATTATATAAAATTAATGCCAGAGGAATAATCAACATTTCAGTTAATTTTAAAAAGTCTTTGTATATATACACTTATACATATATATATTTTTAAATATCTCCACCTCAGAGGTGGAGACACAAACTATTTGATACCTGAAAAGTAGTTTAATTCTACCTAGAGTAGCTGTTTGACCAGGGAAAATGCCTCTTTTTTTTCCAGGTGCAGTGTGGTGATTTTCCTCATCTCTTAGTGTATGGACCATCAGGTGCTGGAAAAAAGACAAGAATTATGTGTATTCTGCGTGAACTTTATGGCGTTGGAGTAGAAAAATTAAGAATTGAACATCAGACCATCACAGTAAGCATTTTACTTTGAGGCCTCCGAATATTTATAGCAAGGATTTTCAGTCCTCATCATACATATTCTTGTGGCCCCAGCCATTGTTGCCCAATGTGTGTTTAAGAATTTCAAAGATAACCCAGGTACACAGGATTGAGAGCTACTGATGTAAAGACCTAACTCTTAAAGCCAGATCAAAGTCAGTTATGTTAGAGAGAAAAAGTAACAGGAAATTTTGGGTAAAATGTAGGTGGTGGAATTCTTTTTAGATTACCTAGTGAATCAGTACCTCAGCTGGAACTGGAACTCAGGTCTCCAGAATTCATTGTTCTGAGAACAATAGTGGGTTTGGAAAGGGAATGATTTTGAGAAAAATTTTAAATATGGAATCAGGCAACTTGGTAGAGATTGGGCAGCTGACTGATAAGAAAAGGAGACATGAAGCTCTGGGATGTTCAGAGAATTCCTGCGATCCTGCCCTTGGCTGAGCTTTCCAGTCTTATACCATGCAGTGCATTTTCATATTCTCCTTGTAGACTGTGTTTAAGATTGTGCTGAAATACCTCCTTTCGTTGTGCCCCCCAATCCCTTTGGAATTAATTTTTCCTTCTACCATCCCTATAGTTTATAGTTTTTTGAGTACTTTGTTTGATAAGAGTAG
Source organism: Ailuropoda melanoleuca (assembly GCF_002007445.2). Classification (NCBI taxonomy): domain Eukaryota; kingdom Metazoa; phylum Chordata; class Mammalia; order Carnivora; family Ursidae; genus Ailuropoda; species Ailuropoda melanoleuca. The sequence continues at coordinate 636 of NW_023254566.1, read as the reverse complement.
TTTGGTAGAGTACTTACTTGATTATAGTTTTTCATGCTTTTTTTTTTTTTTTTTTTTGACAAGATTGGGTTTGAAGTTATGTAGGGAACATGTCCTATTCCTTTTTATATCCTTCATAGGCTCTGGTGTAGCATCTTATACGTACTAGGCACTGAAAAAATGTATGCTGAATGACTAAATGTTAAGTAGTACTATTAATAGAATCTTTAGGAAGACAAATGGATTTTAGGCTAATGTTGATGAGCTTGTATTTAGACATATTGAGTTTGAGGTGCCGGTGGCACACCCTGGTGGGCATTCTTAAAAAGTATGCAGGGACAAATTTAACAAGTGTGAAATTTGTGGGAAGAAAACTAGTATTTTATAAAAGGACAAAAAACAAGAGCTGATCAAATGCAAAGATGCAGCAAGTTCTTAGAGGCTTAATACTTTAAAATATTTGTTCTACACAAGTTACAGGATAAATTTCAATGAAATTACAATTAAAATCCAACTTTTTTTTAGTTGTTTGAAATCATCTTAAAGTACATATGGAGGAATACATTTCTGAGACTAGCTAAAGTAATTATGAAAAAGATTTGTGAAGTGGGACTTGTGTTAAGAGGTATTAAATCTTATTGTAAGGCTACTGTAATT
>NW_023254565.1:0-9882 GCF_002007445.2 Ailuropoda melanoleuca | reverse complement strand
GGTAGGGGAAGAAAGGGAAGAAGAAAGGGGGGGTAAACAGAAGGGGGAATGAACCATGAAAGAGTATGGACTCTGGGAAACAAACTGAGGGCGTCAGAGGGGAGGGGGTTGGGGGAATGGGATAGGCCGGGGATGGGTATTAAGGAGGGCACATATTGCATGGTGCACTGGGTGTTATACGCAAGTAATGAGTCGTGGAACACTACATCAAAAACTAAGGATATACTGTATGGTGACTAACATAATATGATACAAAATTATTATAAAAAAAAGAAGTTAGTGAATCTATTGGTGGTGACACCCTGAAAATCAGCTCCACATCTACTCACAAGTAAGGGGCAGGTTATAATGAGTCACTCAGGAAAACAACTCAACAGTGACTCTCATTTATTTCTTTTCTGAATTTGGTTGGGCAATAAGAAATATTCCTGCAGAAAACAGCACAAAAATGTTCTCTTACCTGATAATATCGTTGCTGAATTTCCATCACCTATTGGTACAAATAAATGGGCATGCTTTTTATTCAATTAAATTTTACTTTACCTTCTTATTGATATTCAACTAATCTTTGATGCGACAGGTCCAAAATATCAAATGTAAAAATACAGTGAACTCTTGGCAAAATGCAGTCCTTTGGACATGACAGGATCTCAGAAGTATTTGCTGATTTGATTGTTTTGAAGAGACTCTAGAGGCTTTAACATGGGATGGTAGCTATTCAGAATGTCCACACTTTGAGGGCAAGCTAGCACTCGTGGATCTGACTGTCCAGGGAACTGGTTCCCAATGGGGAGGAAGCAGGAGGACCATGGCCTGCTTCTGACCTGGTTTCTCAGCTCATGCTTCCCACAGGAGCCAGTGGCCTCATATGTTCTTCCTGGACCACTGGTGAACATTTCTATTAATCTATGTAAATATACCCTGCTACAGATTTCCAATGACTGATAGTAAAACACATGTAGCTGCATAGCAAAACCAGAAAAAATAGGAATACAAGTTTAATGACAATGTGGATGAAAGAGAAATTAGTAGAAAAACAACCAACTAACTAATTCAACCAATAACCGACAAAAAAAAAAAAACACAACAACCCTCTTAGCTAATTATTAGAACTGATTATTCAGCTAAGCTCTGACCTACCTGGAATTTGAAGGGAGATGGAAATCATGGTGCACAATGGAATTATAATTAATAAATAATTTGTAAGAGGCAGAATTGCCTGATAAGTGGTATCTTCCTAAAGGGAGTTATTGCCTTTGTTTGAGGATCACTGAGCATGTTAGTGACTAATACACTGTCTTCAACACCAATTTTATAGGAGAGGCAGAGTGCTAGCATGTGTCTATTGTTTTTTCATTCAGTAGATATTTATTTAGAACCTGTTATGTGCCAGGAACCGACCTTGGCTCTGACATAAACGTGCCAAAATTCCTGCTCTCATGCAACTTACATTCTGGAAAGTGGAGTAGAAAGGGCACAGGATGAGCAGGTGAACAAAAGAAAATTCTGAAGACAATATCAGATGGTCTAAGTACTATGAAGAGATAAACAAGAGGTTGACAAAATAGAACGCGACTAAGACGGAGTGTATTTTGGATTGTGTGTTCAGGGGAATTCTCTCTGAAGGAATGATGTCTTAGATGAGACCTGCTTATAAGGAGTCAGTTAAGGAAAAATCTGGGAGAAGAGCATTCCAGAGGGAATAGCTGGTGCAAAGGCCTGAAGGTGAGTACTACCTTGTCAGTTTCAAGGGATCGTAAAAAATAATCCAGTGGGGAGCCCAGCACGAGATGAGGTGTTTCCCCACTGGTCAGAAACATAGACAAGGATGAGACCATGTGGAGTCTTACAGGTCACTATAAAAGATCTGGACATTGTTCCAAATATAATAGAAAACCTTTGGAGGGTTTTGAGTTGAGAGGAATGGTCTGATTTGTGATTTACCAGCCAGTTCTAGTTTCTGTGCCAGAAACAGAGTCCACGTGTGATGGAGGGGAAAGAGACAATGCAGAAGACTACTTAGAAAATTGTTGCCATAATTTGAGATGCTGAGGTTTGGAGAGTAGAGTAACAGTGGAGTTGGGAGATGTTAACGGGTCTAGCATACATTTCGGAAGTAGAGCCTGAGAATTTTCTGTTGCATTGATTGTGTGGAGTGAGGGAAAGGAAGCAGGGGGGATGGCCTCTTCAAGAAACTAACTGAATAGGAAGAATATGTCTATTTTTTTAATAATTTTTTATTATGTTATGTTAGTCACCATACAGTACATCCTTAGTTTTTGATGCAGTGTTCCGTGATTCATTACTTGCGTATAACACCCAGTGCACCATGCAATATGTGCCCTCCTTAATACCCATTGCGGGCCTATGAATATGTCTATTTTTAACATCAACCCTCCATGAAAGCCACGCAAGCAAGGTATCATAATCTAACAGACCAGCAACTGTGGCTCTTGCTAACTTCATGGCCTTGGGTGAGTTGATTAACTTCTCTATGCTTCAGTTTTCTCATCAGTAAAGCAGGAATTACAATCATATCTACTTCATAAGGTTGTGGTGAAAAATACGTCATGCACGCAAAGTGCTTAGAATTAATTCATTAAAGCAGGAGTCAGGACACTGAAGCATGTGGTTCAAATCCAACCCAGGGCCTATTTTTGTAAGTGAATTTTTTGGGAACACAGGTATGCCCAGCAGCCTACAAATTGTGATGGCTGCTGTTTTCACGCTACAGTAGCCGAGCTGAAATGGAGCAGTGACCATCTAGCCACAAAGCCTAGAAGATTTACTATCTGATCCTTACAGAAAAGGTTTGTTGATCCCTGAATTAGAGAATCAAATAATAACTGTGCAGGCAAAGCTCTTAGAAAAATGCCTAGAATATCCTTAACACTCAGTAAAAATTGGCTCTTGTTTTCATTCCATGTACATGACCTCATTTTTACCTAAATGGAGCTCTGTGAAGTGCTTTTTATCTCCTTAAAAAAAATGAGAGTAAGTGGTTTGCCCAAGGTCATACTAACTAAGGGGCAGAGATGGAACTTAAACTCAAACCTCCTGTTGCCAAACCCATTGTCCTTTCCTCATCCCAAGGCCCACCGGAGCTGGTACACAGGCCCATCTTGAAGATGCTGCCCCTGGGTTTACTAGTTTCAGAACGCGCCAGCTCCCTAGTACACCAATAAATAGATAGTTTATGTACAAAATATGTAATATGTTGCTCCCTTCAGATTTGGTTCAGTAATCCCGACAAAAAAAACTTCTTGTTTTACACCAAAAAGAAAATTTGCGTTAAGAAAGGACAAATACTGCAAACTCAACATGAAAATGCTTCCTACCTTGGGGTGTTGGCAGTGATTCCTCTGCATTCTCTGCAGGGAGAGGGGTTGAGAATTCAGTGGCTGTTAGCATGTAAATATATTCATTCCCTTCTCCAGCCATACAAGACACACAGTGGGAAAGAACATATGCTGAACAGTTGTATAAGCTATACAAACAATTCACCAAGGTATTTCCTTAACAATGCTTTTTTTTTTAAAGATTTTATTTATTTATTTGACACAGAGAGAGAGAGAGAGCAAGCACAAGCAGGCAGAGCAGCAGGCAGAGGGAGAGGGAGAAGCAGACTCCCTGCTGAGCAGGGAGCCTGACCCGGGACTTGATCCCAGGACCCCAGGATCATGACCTGAGCCGAAGGCAGATGCTTAACCGACTGAGCCACCCAGATGCCCCCTTTCACAATGCTTTTAACAGCAATTCCACTGGATGAAAAGATCAATACCAGAGAATAAGTTAAAATCCTCATGACTGAAATGAAAATAAAGGTAACTCCCGTGGAAGGGAGGAAGTGGCCCAACCACACTTTCAACTTAATGGTAGGATCATCTTAATAGCCCAAGAATGTGCATATGGTAAATAATGATTGTTAAAATATGGCAATCTGAACCCTCCCACCATTATTCCCTTTTTTCCTTTATGATCTACCCATACCTGCCCAGGTCACACATAGAATGAAAACTGTCATGTCGATAAACAAAAGGATGCACTTACCCAATGCAGGCTTGAAATACTCTGTCTCTGTGAATATGTGGGGAAAAGAAAGACTTATGTTGGAAAAGGGAATTTGTTTCTAGAGATACTTCAATTCGAAATGAATTTTAAAATGAAAGAATGTGATTCTCAGATATAAAAATTTAGACTCTCCCTGCCTTAGTTCAGGAGACTTTAATAAACCATCGAATGTACAAATGTTTGTTAATGCAGTGTGTCTAACAACACAGGTTCACGCATCTGTGCCTGTGCTGTTTCTGCCCTGCGGACTCTGTAACACCTCCAAGTAAGAGGTGAACACTCATCACACTCACACGAGACAGGTGGGACCCAGTGGCTTTACAAAATAGACTGCTTTAATGCAATTCTAAACCAAAAATCCAACTAAACAACCAAAATAAAACAATGGGGAAAAAAAAGAAACAAAAGATAGATGAAAAGGAACCAAAACACCCCCCCCCAATATTTTTGCAGTTTGAATTGATTTAACTAATTACCTTAGTGTAATATGAATACAGTGTTTCTAGTTGAATACAATTGGAATTTTCAGCAAGTGACCAAGTTCACCGTTCTAGACCCACTTTATTTTTTCCTTTTTTTCCCACTGGCACACGCATTTATGTCTTTAACGTTGGTAGTATACTACTCATTCATTATACTAGCCATTTATTTGGTGGAAATTTATCTGTATGTCTAGACCAGTGGTTCTCAATCAGGAGGAATCCCCCACCCTCCAAGGGACATTTGACCATGTCTGAAGACATTTTTGGTGGCCATAGCTGGGGGGGGGTCACTCGGTAGGCTCAGGTGAGGGATAATGCTAAATAGCTTATATGCATGGGACAGCCGCTCCCGCAAGGAATTATGAGTCTACAAAGTCAATAGTGCTGAGATTGAGAAACTCTGGCCTAGAATGATCATGGTCATTAGTAATTGGTTGAAGGCTTGCGATTAGCAATATATAGCCTGGGCTCACAATCAACAGGACAAAATTCAGTGCTATTCTAATTTATAAACTCCCGGTTTCTCCACTTTCATTAGACTGCAAACTTTAAGTGGGAAAAACTACCTTTTAGTCCACAGTGTCCTAAAGAAAGGTAGATTGCATTCAGTGAGTGATTAACGTCACTGTTGACTTAAGTTGTCTTTTACCAATCATTTTGAAATCTAGTCCTCGTCATGGAACCCCTAAGATCTTCCACCATTTTTCTCTATTAAAAAAAAAAATCCATTTCAGCATCTTGTGGCTGGAAATTCCTGAGCTCAAGGTGAGGCTCTCGAATTACCAACGCCTCTTTACTTCTGGCTCATACATGTGGTCAGAGACGATCTATGATTACACAGGTGCAAGCATCACTAAGGGATTAGTGGATTGCCATCTGCTTAATTGGATGGGCACCCTCAGAGGGAGAGGTGACCATTACCTGAGCATATGACACTGGCGTCTTCTCCAGGACCGCAGTTATGGAGGGTCCAGTCAGTATGAGGACACTGTCCCAGGAAACTCTCTCTTCCTGTACAGTCTACATCATCCAACAGAAACTTGCCCTCTCCTTGGCCAAACTGAGCCTCAACCGGGGCTGCGAGGGCATGGCCACAGTGCAGCTGCCGGCACACCACATCAGCTTTGTTCATGTCCCAGTGGTCATCGCACACCCTGCCCCACTGACCATGGTAGAAAACTTCCACGCATCCGGAACATCTGCCTGACCCATTCACTAGCTGCAGTTGTGGCCAGTCTTTCAAGGATACAAAAATAGTACATGTTAGGAGAAGGAACACATTCTGCATTAACCCATTTGTTTAACTGCTCAACACGTATTTCTGGAGCGTGCACCCAATCACAGCAGACAGCACTGCAGGTATCATGGTTCGCAGAACAGACCTGGTTTTGCTGTTACGGAGTTCAGAGTCTAATTTGTGGAGACTGGAGGAAGTAATCACATTAATCCAAAATTAAGTTCAGATTACAACTATGCTAAACGCTAAGAGTCAAAGGGGGAGATGTTTGTAATGGTTTGAGAGTGCATATGGGGGTGGGGGTTCCAGGATATCTTTTCAAGGAAGCGATTACAGACCCGAGTCTTGGACAAAGAGTAGGAAGGAGGTAAGTAGACAAAGAAGGATGGGAGAGGCAGAGGCTTCCCCAGTTCATTAAAAAACAGTGGAGGTTTTGGAGTGAGGTGAATACATAAAGATCCCCAGATGGACTCATTCTGTTTGGTAGCACATGACCCACCAACCCACATGAAATGAGGAGGTAGAAAACCTTGACTCACCACCAGGGAATGGTGTTAGGATCTCAGCACCTAAGAGCAGAGAGAAAGAAATGAGGTGTCATTGCCATCCCAAAGAGTCCCCCCAAGTTTACCAGGGAGCATCACATGTACATGGTGGGCTCACGGAGTAGACATTGAGCTAAGAGCGTGATTTGGGGGCTGGATTCAACAGGTTCGGCCTGATCAGTGGCACGTGAGACATGATAGTGTACTTGGGCAGCTCAGAGTCACTCACACATTGTTCTTTTAAACTGGATCCTTTGTGGGAACATATCTTCTGCCAGAAAGGCAGAAGGGTTGGGTGCTTCTAGAATTGTATTCCTCTGGCTCATTAAGAGACTTCTAAGGAAGAAAGGTTAACGTTATAGGACCCAAGTTAACCAGAAATGGTGAGATTTTCTCCACTCATTTCTGAATTTGCTAGAAGTCTGAAGTTAGGATTTTCTTTAATATAATTTTAGTTCAACTATGTCTTTAAATGGTAATTTATTAAATCATATTCATATCCTCACTCCATAATTTTCTGAAATATGATTAGGCAACAAGAACAAAACAGTTTGGGGAGAAAATGCTTCCCCCAAACCATAGTTAAATGAGAGAAGCTACCTTTTTTCCCCTTTCCTTTCCTTTGTTGAGTTCTTTCGATTAAATTCATTGTCTTCTGCCCTCCCCCACTTCCACAATGGGTTGTGTTATAAAATCAGACGGTTGGGGACTTTTGGGGGAGGTTCCCTTAAAGCTATGTTGTAGTGTGATTCTTACCAAAAGCTCCTGAAGTTTCATGTTCATATTCTATGAGAAAGAGAAGAAAGGTGAATATAACTAGAGTCTATCAAAGATAACAAACATTCTAGAATGCCTGTGCTTGCTGGAAGGATCAGCTGTTGTCCCACTGCTGTGACCCCAGTGAAAAACGTCAGCCTGGAATTTGTGCTCTAAGTGGCTATTCTTTTTTTTTTTTTTAAGATTGTATTTATTTATTTATTTGACAGAGATAGAGACAGCCAGCGAGAGAGGGAACACAAGCAGGGGGAGTGGGAGAGGAAGAAGCAGGCTGATAGCAGAGGAGCCTGATGTGGGGCTAGATCCCACAATGCCGGGATCACGCCCTGAGCTGAAGGCAGATGCTTAACCACTGTGCCACCCAGGCGCCCCTAAGTCGTTATTCTGAAAAGGAGGCTTGAAAGACCTTTTTACTATTTTCAATATTCATTGAAATGCAAACATCGTAGTCTAAACTCTACACTCAGGAATAGCCCAAAACATTCAACTAGGGCTGGTTTGTTTAAGTGTCCTCCCCTGAGACTGGGGCTGGGAACACCTAGCCAGACAGGGGCATCTTCTTAGGTCACCAACAGTACGTTATGTGGAGTATTTGAAACACTGTTTTCATATTGTGATAAACATGCTTGTATTGTAACTTGGAAATAAAACTCTACGTGACTGTTGAAGATAAATGGTTTCCAAAGAGAGTCTGTGCTCAGGGCAGGCCACCCTGGGCTGTGCTGTTTGGGGAATTTGTTTGAGGGACATGGGAGCTGATTAACACATGGACATTCTCCATCATACGGTCAATCACTCATTTCCCCATTTGACGTTCAGTTCTGTTGATGTTGGAAGGTGCGTCTGGTTTAAAAAAATTGACGCAGTTCAACTCAAGGGCTACTGTGCACCTGGGGATGTGCCAGGGCTTGGGGGACGTGAGTGGGCAAGGAGCCTAATATATGAGGAAAGGGTGAGTCTGCTCGCAGAGCAGCAAGGCAACTTTGAACATTTGCAGTTTTGCCTAGAGTCAGGGTGCATTTCCAGCACATAGGCATATTTAGTGGAGGGGACAGCACCGGAGGGGACATCCAGAGGCCTGGATATTTGCCGTATGACTTTGGTCGAGGTACTTGACCTTGACTTAACCTTGTCACTGAACCTCGGTTTCCTTATTTATGAAATGAGGATCATAAAACAAGCCTGGTTGAATTGTGTAAACACAGAATGGAATGATGGATGGAAGGTACTTGGAAAACTGGAAATTGCTCCTTGAACCAATGGGATTCACACTTTGAGGCAGTCTCTCAGGCAAACCATCAAGTGATTCAGTATACCCAGATTTGGAATACCTGACATGCTAAGATTATAATAAAGATTCAGTAAATCTGTCAAAATATCATATTTGAAGGAAATTAGATTTTCTTTCCCCCCAAATGACAGTAAACTTGATCAACTTTAATCAGTACATAGGACAATCAGAGGAAATTATTGAAAAAAACTGGACTGAGGTTGACACTTGAGGAAGGAGCTATAGACAACTTTGCTTTCATTAGTAAAGCAATAATTAATCAATTAACCATCAAATAATTATTAATTAATACATACTTACTAAAATAAAATCAATTGCACATGCTTGATTCCAGAGTAGGGTTTCTTAAACTCAGCACTATTGGTAGTTTGGGCTAGAAAATTCTTTGTGGTGGAGGGCTGTTCCGTGTGTTGTAGGATGTTTAGTCGTGTCCTGACTTCTAAGATGCCAGTAGCACCCCCTGGTTGTGACAATCAAAAATGTCTCCAGAGGTTGACAAATGTCCCCTGGGGGACAAAATCATCCCTAGTTGTGGACAACTGTTTAAAACTACACTTAAAAAGCGTTTTAAATTTCCCTGAAGTCAGATTCTTTTTTTAAGATTTTATTTATTTATTTGAGAAAGAGAGATAGAGAGAGAGCATGAGCAGGGGGGAGGGGGAGAGGGAGACGCAAACTCCCCGCTGAGCAGGGACCCTGACTCAGGGCTCAATTCCAGGACCCTGAGATCATGACCTGAGCCGAAGGCAGACGCTTAACCGATTGAGCCACCCAGGCATCCCCTGAGGTCAGGTTCTTAAAATAATTTGCTAACTATTCTCAGCCATCGTCCTCCCCTCAAGGTGCCGCGCCCAGGGACTTGCTGCCTAAGAGACAGCTGAGTCCTCCTCCCAACTTCTGGGCTGCCTGGAGCTCCCAGATGAGACATAGATGACATCTGCCGAATCCTGTCTGTCCTGAGGACTCACAGGAAGCTCGCAAAGTGGGTTCCAGGGGGTCAGGAAGTCAGAGGTGCTGGGGTTGCTTTTCCCCAGTAAGCCAGTGAGAGGCCTTGGGAATGATTTAACGGACAGGAACGCTCCTCTACCCCTTTAACCCGCTCTCAGGACAGAGTCACCTACAGTGGGAGAGGTCCCAGCAGAGCAGGGTCTGGTCCCCACCATCACCAAGAGAGGGGAGTCTGCTGTTTTGTGACAGAAGCTAGCATGGGGAATAGTCTGGAAATCAATCCCATGGGACAAGGACATTGTGTTCACTGCTGAATCTCCAGGCCTTCTGCGATAACATTTTCTGAATGGATGAGTTCTTGGCTCTTGGCTAGCTGATGATGGCTTCGACCCTGCTTCCTGACATGTCAGATTTGGGAGGAGTGATCTGGGGAATGGGGGAGCAGTCTCTTCCGACTCCTCCATATTCAACAGCTGAGGAACAAAGAGGGGGCTGCCTCTGGCTCCCGACTCCCGAACCTGCCCCATCATA
>NW_023254564.1:0-756 GCF_002007445.2 Ailuropoda melanoleuca | reverse complement strand
GATTAATTTTATTTAAAATAAATAATAAACAGCATACAGAACATGGAAAGATAATATAACAGTTAAAATATGCCAGAGAGAAAGACTGTACGGGGAGGAGATGAAGCCTTGTGGGGGGGCGTCGGGTTTGGGTGAAGGAACTAAGGGTGATTGAACAAGGAGCTGTCCCTGCAGGGCTGTGCGCTCTGGATGTGGCTCTGGGAGCCCTGCAGGAGCAGGAGTAGGGGCAGGGGTGGGGCTGGGGGCAGGTACAGGAGCAGGGACAGGTGCAAAATCAGGGACAGGGGCAGGAGCAAGGGGAGGGACAGGGTCAGCTGCAGTGGCAGGTGCAGGATCCAAGGTAGGAGCTGGGTCCGAGGCAAGGACAGGAGCACAGGCAGGGGCAGGGAGAGCAGCAGGGGAAGGGCCAGGAGCAGGGGCAGGGGTGGGGGCAGGAGCAGCAGGGGAAGGGCCAGGAGCAGTGGCGGGCTCAGGGGCAGGCTCTCCGTGGGCAGGTTCTCCAGCAGGCTCCTCCTGGATGGCTCCAGGCTCTCCGTAGGTAGGTGCCAGGTCACCCGTGGGCTCCTGGTCTCCTGCTGAAGTCGCTGCAGGCACCACCCCTCCCTCTGGAGCTGCCCAAGAACTTGGAGCCGGCTCTAGTTCCTCAGATGGTGAGCAGCTGTGAGAAGAGAAAAGCTCAGCCTCCTGCCTGCCTCTCCCTGTGCCTTTGCAGAGACAGAGCCCAGCCCGGGGGCGCCCAGAGCAGCCGCAGCCAGG
>NW_023254563.1:0-11139 GCF_002007445.2 Ailuropoda melanoleuca | reverse complement strand
GCTCTGCTGACGTCGTGCGGGCCGCGGAGCGGACGAACCCTCGGGGGCGGCATGGCGCTCCTTTCCTCCGCGCCCTTCTCGTTTCGGCCATTCGCCGCGCGTGGAGCTCTGCCGGTCGAGGAGCTCAGGGAGGGCTGCAACCGCACAGTTGTCATTAAATCTGTACTCGACTGTCTTTTCCCCTTTTAACGTCAGGATATTCTGCTGAGGCCCCTGTTGTCAGACATTCCGTGCGGGCTGCGCTTCTGCAGACCGACGACGCCGCTCGCGCCTAAAGCCGAGGCGTGGGTCGAGGGCGCGTGGCTGGACCCGCCGTGGGCTGGACGCGCAGCTCTGGTCGGAGCCGCGGGCTTGCGGAGTTCGCCCCAGGGTCCGCTCGCGCGCGTGTCCACCCTTCTCAGGTCCCTTCCCTCCCGCTTACGAAGTCCACCCGTGGCTCTTCTGAACTCGTCACCAGAACCCGTTTCTTCGCCTTCCTCCCGGGCAGAGCCTGGTTTCTCCTGCGGGACTCTCCTCTCTCCTTGGAACACTGGACTCGCTGAGGGTAAATCAGAAACCGAGGTGCACATGGTTTTTGTAATTCGATGACAAGCTTTGACTCTCTTCGTTTCTCGGGTGCGAACATATTTGTAAGCAATCTAAACACATTCATTTGGCTCTAGGGCTTTGGGCATTTGGCGCCTTAGTTTCTGGGTCTGACCCTGAGGACACACTGATAAGGGTGGGTGACAGTGACCTGTTTCCTGCGCAGACCCAGAGGGCCAGACTTGTGAGGTTCTGCTGGGAGCACCGAGCAGCAGTGTTCTGCTCAGTGCAAGCTGGAGGCAGTAGTCTGTGCTTGGATATTATAGGCAATTTATCAGTATGTTCCAGAGCAGAAACTCGTCTTTAGTAGTTTTTTTGGACGCAGGAATAACAGGATTTTGGGTTAAACGTGTTTTAGCAACCTACCCAAAACACTGAATTCTTTGAACCTCATTTGAATGTGAATATTAAAAAAATCTAATTTACAGAATAATTATGGGGCAAGTAGTTTCAACAGACCTTCAAAAACAGGAGGCAAGAGGGAGACCTCAATAAATGTTAGCATCCTTTCTTCTTGCTATCATTGGTTCATCTGAACATTTTCAGGTAAAAGAGACTGGTGCAGAAAGTTTTATTTGCTTCAAGAAAAGGTAGCATGTGATTTGTGATGATTCTGTATCCTTTAGTTTCCTGGTGTAGAGCATATTTCTCCAAAACTCTGCAGTTATTATTGTGCAAATGGACCTGGATGTCTGGTAATGAATAATGCTTTCTTTCTTGTAGTTTTTATGACAAAACAAGGTAGTGTATGGAAATAACTTTGAGGCAACCTGATATAAATATAATTGATACAACTCTGCTTCAAAATAAATGCAGGCTGAAAATGATAATTATCAAAAGTTATCATTGATTATTTTTTCCTCAGAAAGGCCTGTGAAAATATGTGATAAATCATCAGTGAATTTAATAGAGTCCACATGTCCTGCTTACTAATTCCAAACTAAATCACTTTCTTTTGAAAGGCAGGTTATTTCTTTCTGCCAATTCACCACTTAGAAATTACCTGAGTTACAAGTGAAAACCTCTTTCTTCCCTGAGGAAATCAAGGAAGAATTTAAAAAAAAATTTTTGTATGACATGCATCAGTCATCAAATATCATGTGGTAGCTTGGGATTATGCATATTTTGATCAAATATTTAATGTTGTAAAATTACCTAATTGTGTAGAAATCCATTCAGTTTACTCTGTGCTTTACTTATCCATACAGATTATCATGTCTGTGATTCTGCCTTCATTGGACTTTTCCATGAATGGAAATGATAAGGAAAAAAAGTGATAGTGATAGAATTACAAGTACTTACAATGAAAGAGGTGTTTTTTTAAAAGATTTTTAATTTATTTATTTTTAAGAGAGAGAGAGAGCGCAGGTTGGGGGTGGGGGTGGGCAGAGGGAGAAGCAGACTCCCCACTGAGCAGAGGGCCTGATCAGGACTCTATCCCAGGACTCTGGGATCATGACCTGAGCGGAGGGTAGATGCTCAACCCACTGAGCCACCCAGTCCCCCAATGAAAAGGGTTTAATGAATGAGTGCTTTCAGAGGAAGAGAGGGATCCAGGTCATGGCTTTCCTTTTAGATTTGCCTTCCACAGAGAGAATCTCTGTGTATCCCAGTAGAGGATTTATTGTTCATTAATTGCTTCAGTCATGCCTCCCATTAGTACTGAGTATACTTCCTTCCAGGAGCTATGCCAAATACTTGGGATGGAGAAGTGAAACTACAGACATAAGCCAGACATGAACCCTGTCCTCACCGAGCCGGCAATCTAGCAGTATTTTGACGTTAGAGCAAGTATTATGAATGGTGGAATAAAAAACTACAGAGAAAAATGGGAGTGTACAACTGAACCGGAGGTTGTTGTGTTCACTGGATTCTGGATTCTGTCAACTTCTCTTAAAGAATTTCTTCATAAGGAAAAGATATATGCACCCCTCTGTTTATTGCAGCTTTATTTACAATAGCCAAGATATGGAAGCAACCTAAGTGGCCATAGATAGAAGAATGGATAAACAAAGTGTTACACACAGACACACACACACACACACACACACACACGAATATAATTTAGCCATAAAAAATGAGATCTTGCCATTTGTGACAACATGAATGGACCTAGAATATATTATAATAGTGAAATGAGTCAGAGAAAGACAAACACCATATGATTTCACTTATCTGTGGAATTTAAAAAATAAAACAAACCAACAAAAAAGTAGAAACACACCCATAAATATAGGGAGCAAGCTGATTGTTACCAGTGGTGAAAAGGGAGGATAGGCAAAATGGTTGAAGGGGAGTGGGAAATGCAGGATTCCACTTATGTAATGAGTAAGTCACAGGGATGAAAGGTACAGCAAAGGGAATATAGTCAATGGTATTGTAATAGTGGAGTACAGTGACTGATGGTAGCCAACTTGTGGTGAACATAGCATAACATATAGAGTTGTGGAATCACTATGTTGTTCACCTGAAATTAGTGTAACATTATGTGTCAACTCTACTTCAGTTAACAAATATTTCTTGTAAGGATGGAATGAAGGGCCAAAAAATAGACTTGACAGAAGATTATGCCTTGAAAAATGGGAAGGTTTAGAAGATAATTGCTAAGAAAGAAGCTTCCTTAGACTTCTTCCTTAGAGAATTTGATGAATAATCTGCTCATGGTGGCTCTAGAATCTGATTTCTGCCCTTATCTGAGTCCACTCTGCTAGTTTCCCAATTCCTCTTCCTACTACTATAAGAACTCCAAATGTCTTGGGCTTGGACTCCCAAGGGAAGGAGGACAGGCAGAGGAAATGGTAACATACCAGAAGTTAACTCTTAGAGAAGGACCCTATACTCTTACATTCAAAACTTGGGAGTGTGACTTTTCTGCCACTTCCTCCTCCCTGCCAGTGCTGCTCAGACTGTACCACTGGCTCAGAGCTCTGGGCTCCCACTAAACTAGCTCCACAGTGGTCTCTCTCTAGCTGCTTTCATGATCATCTACCAGGACTTCTTCAGCCATGGTGAGATGTTCTCCAACATCTACGAGATTTGGGAGATCATAGATGGACTCTGCCTGGAGATGGAGGGGAAGATGGTCAGTAGGACAGAGGGTAACATTGATGATTCACTAATGGTGGAAATTCTTCCACTGAAGTCCCTGGCAAAGGTACTGGAAGCACAGTAATCACTGATGTTGCTATTGTCATGAACCATCACTTGTAGGAAACCGGCTTCACAAAAGAAGCCTTCAAGAAGTACATCAAAGATTACATGAAATCAATCAAAGGCAAACTTAAAGAACAGAGGCCAGAAAGAGTAAAATCTTTCATGACAGGAAGTGAGGAACAAATCAAACACATCCTAGCTAGTTTCAAAAATTACCAGTTCTTTATTGGGGGAAACACGAATCCAGATGGCATGGTTGCTCTGCTGGACTGTTGTGAGAATGGTGTGACCCCATATATGATTTTCTTGAAGGACAGCTTAGAAATGGAAAAACGTTAACAAATTTGGCTATTACTTTGGATGCATTATCTTTTGCCGTAACTGGCTGTTGTTCTTCATCCAACACAAATGGGCCTGATGTCATCTTGAGCTCTTCATTTATTTTGACCTTATGCTTGTGCTCCCTCTCTCTCTGGCTGTCTCTATCTCTGTCGAATAAATAAATAAAAAAATTCTTCCATATCACCTATAAAATATGATACGTGCACACACCATATATCCTAAGGAACAAAATAGCTGGTCTTCCAGCTGGAATCTATTGCTGCTTCTTCAGTTTAGCACAAGGTAAAGCATTAGATTGTATTCAGAGTCCAGATGGTACAAAATGCACATTTTAAACACTAGAATCATACTTATTTGTGCAGAACTTTTACACAATGAGAGGTGAGAATGAGTGAATCGAAGATTCATTTCTCCCATCTCCTTTTCTCACTGGGACTATGCTAAATCAAGAAAATGGGAAGTTCATTACCTGAAAATGTAAATTATTTCTCCCCTTCCTTTTTTTCTCCCTACCTCTTTCCTTCTTTATTTCCTAAGTATATTTGTTGGAATTTTAGAAAATGAAATGCATGTATAATATAATTCCATAGAATTATATCATCATGATAGTTTTGCCACCTACATTTATACCCTCAAGTAATTTGGAGACAATTTCCAAAGAAACAAAAACATATTCATACAAATTCATTAAAAGAATTCTAATAACATCAAGATTTATTTATTTATTTTTTTGCCTAAGAGGAGAAAAGGTTCTACTCAAATACGTAGGGGGTGGTGGGTCAGACATCTGTTGGTTATCTACAAACACTGGCATTTCCCATGTTGATTCAAAAGATAAAAGTGACATAATTAAGAGAAGAATTAATCTTTCAAAACTCATTAAAGTATCTATTACTCTAAATTAAAAACTGCTAAACGTGTGTGTGAGTAGGGGGTAGCTGGGTTATTCAGCTTTTTAATGCTCTCAAAATAAGAGCTCCTTGGAGAACGCCTATCTGTTAATTAAATCAGAGTTAATCAGTACAATTATAGGAATCCGTGATTGGTATATAATGTCTGTGCTGCACATTTGCTTACTATCATTTAAAGGAGGAATCAGAAAGTAGCGTGTACAGGAGAAGCTGATATATTTATGTATGCTTCATTTTACTTAGTATAATTTTTCATTTCAAATATGATCACTGCATAAACTCCACAAGATTGAAAATATATTAAAGAGAAAATAGGTAAAATTTGCTCAAAATAGTGCACAAAATTTTCTGGATACACATTTATTCCGAAATGTTCTTAGTGGTCTAAGAAGATTTCTAAGAACACAATCTATAATCAAATCAGCATTTTATATGGCTTAATCTAAATCTGGTTTAGATTGAAAAATCAAATATAGCCAACACTCTGAGGTACAAATTACCTTCTAACTTTGTACTATTACATACTGACTAGTGTAGTATTCAGCTGTTGATCAAAAGCTGAAAAGAACGTATCAATATGTGCATGTTTATGCACAAATTGTATGTATTGCATTATTACATTAACGTATTATGTACATTTAAGATATTAATGATAGAGAGGGGCGCCTGGGTGGCACAGCAGTTAAGCATCTGCCTTCAGCTCAGGGCGTGATCCCGGCGTTATGGGATCGAGCCCCACATCAGGCTCCTCCACTATGAGCCTGCTTCTTCCTCTCCCACTCCCCCTGCTGTGTTCCCTCTCTCGCTGGATGTCTCTATCTCTGTCAAATAAATAAAATCTTTAAAAAAAGATATTAATGATAGAGAAAGATGAAGCCGTCGACAATAGTTTTTAAACATACAGATAGGATCTCAGTATGTAATCTCCATTCACATAAAGTAGATTTGGTCATGGATAGGAACATTTTCCTTCTGTAATTAATTTGAAATAATAATGTTGCATAGGTGCTTCTCTCACACAACCCGTACAAAACAAGTTATTAGCAACCCGCTACTTCCATGGCTGCCTACACAGCCGGGAGTCAACAGGTGTATGCAGAAATGGCTGTCCTACATTTTATAGTATTAATATACTTCCTAATTGATTGAAACACAGATTTTTTTTTCTTTTTTCTTCTTAGGAAGCTTTATCCTCTTTACTGCGAACACCTGCAGTTCCTCAGTATCCCAACAATTAAAACTATAATGCTCCATACTGAAGCACCTGTAGGCGCTAGTTGGCATGGAGTTGGCAAATCAGGGACTGATAAGTCTGCAATTGGGGGATAGATGCATTTTTTGTTTGTTTTTGAGAGAGGGGTCAGGCACAGAGGGAGAGGGAGAGAGAAAATCCCAAGTAGGCTCCATACCTAGCACAGAGCCCAATGTGGGGCTCAGTCTCACAACCTTGTGATCATGACCTGAGCTGAAATGAAGAATCAGACACTTAGTTGACTGGCCACCCAGGTGCCCCATGTTGGTGCATTTTATATCTGGTGAGGTTGCCTCCAGTCGTGTTGACCAGCCTGTTTCAGTAGTCCAAAGTCTCTCCCCCAGAACTGATTGTATATTTTGGTAGTGCTCTTGTTAACTAAATAGTATAAATTTTGAGAAGTGTTCTTGATCCTTTTTCTCCCCATATACCCTGATTTTTTAAAATACAACTATTTATTTTTCCTGAACAGAAGTCTTTCAGGTACATCTATAAGACATTTAGTACACTTGACCCTTGAACAACAAGGGTTTGAATTTCTTATATGCACATTTTTTGAATAAATACAGTACAGTACTATAAATGTGTTTTCTCTTCCTTATTATTTTCTTNCACTTGACCCTTGAACAACAAGGGTTTGAATTACTTATATGCACATTTTTTGAATAAATACAGTACAGTACTATAAATGTGTTTTCTCTTCCTTATTATTTTCTTAGCATTTTCTTTTCTCTTGCTGACTTTATTGTAGAAATACAGTATATAATATATATGTAACATACAAAATATATGTTAATTGACAGTTTTGTTATCAGTAAGGCTTCTAGTAAACAGTAGGCTATTAATAGTTAAATTTTAGGGGAGTCAAAAGTTTGGATTTTTGATTGTGTAGGGGGTCAGTGCCCCTAAGCCCTGCATTGTTCAAGGGTCAACTATAGATGTGTATATAGTCCAAAAATGTATATAGAAATGTAGTGCCATAATTGTTAAAATCTCTCTTTTATGAGTGAGGAAACTAACAGAGAAGCAATTTGAAACTTAACTGACAGGGTCAGCATTCCAATCCAGATGTTTCAAAAGCAAATCCCACAGCCTTAATCAACCGCTCTTTGGTCTCAATTTAATTGGGAAGTAATTGGAAGAGGCTAATGTGGTTTTTTACATCAAATCATCACACAGAGTATAAAATACACAGAGTGAAATAAAAAAATAATACATCAACATTCCTTAAAAGTCAACAAAATAAAAGTAAAGGGGAAGATATCTTACAATTATTTATATTTCAGGTTATATTTAACTTATATTACCATACTGGTTAGATGTTTTGAATGGAAATTAGTTCTTATCAATTTCTCAGAGAAATAAAACAACGATGAGGACATTTACTTGATGTTTTTTTTTTTTTTGGCCTGTACTTACAGTTTTATTTAAATTGCAAATTTAAGTCTCTCTTCACTATAGGGTTTTTCTTCTATTTTTTTTTAAAGATTTTATTTTTATTTATTTGACAGAGAGAGAGAGACAGCCAGCGAGAGAGGGAACACAAGCAGGGGGAGTGGGAGAGGAAGAAGCAGGCTCATAGCAGAAGAGCCTGATGTGGGGCTCGATCCCACAATGCTAGGATCACGCCCTGAGCTGAAGGCAGAGGCTCAACCGCTGTGCCACCCAGGCACCCCTTTTCTTCTATTTGTTAATGTCATCCTTGCTATAGAAGGAGAAATCATTAATGAGTCAAAATGCTCTGCCTTACAGGTAGACAGACCTCTCCAGAGGTTTCTTGCAATAGAGACAGTGCAGAATAAATCATAATCCACTTGTGGAAAAGATTTGGAGAAACATCTGAAGATTTTGTGTTTGCATGGTCAAGTTCAGATCATTGCCATTTCTTCTTTTTTCCAAAATTTTTATTTAAATTTTAGTTAACATAATGTGCAAGGAGTAGAATTTAGTGATTCATCACTTTTATTTAACATTCAGTGCTCGTCACAACAAATGCCCTCCTTAATACCCATCAGCCACCCACCTCCTTCCATCAGCCCTCAGTTTGTCCTCTGTTTTAAAGAGTCTCTTATGGTTTGTTTCCCTCTCTTTCTCTCTCTCTTTTTTCTCCTTCTGATATATTCATCTGTTTTGTTTCTTGAATTCCACATGAGTGAAATCATATGGTATTTGTCTTTCTCTGACTTATTTTCCTTAGCATAATACCCTCTAGCTCCATCCATGTCATTGAAAATGGCAAGATTTCATTCTTTTGATGGCTGAATACTATTCCATTTTATGTCTATACCACATCTTCTTTATCCATTCATCAGTTGATGGACATTGGGCTCTCTCCATAGTTTGGCTATTGATAATCTGCTATAAAATGTATTTTTTTTCAATAAGACTTGAGCATTAAAATGACTTCTTGATCCAAGCTGCCAGATACAGTGATTCCTCAGATGTATTTTGGCAAAACAGATTGAAAACCTTCTAGGAAGTACGCACCATTCTACATACCATTAACAAAGTTTGTGATTCATGGGAAATATCAACATGAACTGGAGTTTGGAAGAATTTAATCTCATTTCTCATGGATGACTTTGAAGGGTTCAGGAGTTCAGTGGAGGAAGTGACTATGTGATGAAAATAACAAGAAAGCCAGAGTTAGAAGTAGAGCCTGAAGATGTTACTGAATTACTGCGATTTTATGATGACACTTGAACAGAAGAGTTGCTTCCTATGAATGAGCAAAGAAAGTAGTTTCTTGAGATGGAATCTACTTCTGTTATACTGTGAAAATTGTTGAAATGACAACAAAGAATTTAGAATATTATATAAACTTAGTTGATAAAGCAGTGGCAGAATTTGAGAATATTGACTCCAATTTTGAAAGAAATTCTACTGTAGGGAAAATGCTATCAAACAGCATTGCATGCTACAGAGAATTTTTTTGTTAAACTAAGAGTCAGTTGATACAACAAGCTTCATTGATGTCTTATTTTAGGAAATTTCCACAGCCATCCCAACCCTCAGCAAACCACCACCCTGATCCGTCAGCATCTATCAACATTGAAGCAAGACCCTCCACCAAAAAAAAGATTACAACTCGTTGTAAAGATGGTTAGCATTTTTTTAGCAATAAAATATTTTTAAATGTGTACANAGAAATTTTTTGTTAAACTAAGAGTCAGTTGATGCAACAAGCTTCATTGATGTCTTATTTTAGGAAATTGCCACAGCCATCCCAACCCTCAGCAAACCACCACCCTGATCCGTCAGCATCTATCAACATTGAAGCAAGACCCGCCACCAAAAAAAGATTACAACTTATTGTAATGATGGTTAGCATTTTTTAGCAGTAAAGTATTTTTAAATGTGTACATTTTTTTAGACATAATACTATTGCACACTTAATAGGCTACAGTACAGTGTAAACATAACTTTAATATGCACTAGGAAGCTAAAAAAATGTATTTGTCTCCCCTTACTTTTAGTCACTTTCTTGTGGTGGTGTGGAACTGAACCCACAACATATCTGAGGTATACTCATATTTTGGAAACAACCCTCATAATCTTACTATTTTTATTGTTTTCTATGGCAAAGGAAAATTTCCAAGGTAGTTTAATANGGCAAAGCAAAATTTCCAAGGTAGTTTAATCTTTAGTTTCAAAATTCTTATAGGATTTAGAAAATGTATTAAGTTTATATAAAATAAAGTAGTGTGAAAATCTGAAAAGACTGAGAAAAATAACATTTAAGACTTTCTAGAAATAACAACATCTATAAAACAATAAAAAAAGGGAGGCATTGTTTTACCTAAATAAATATAAATGGTTCTAACCCTAGCATCTCTTCCTTATATCATTGGTCTCCAAGTGAGGTGGAAAAATTGCACACAGTGCTGGAGAAGATTCATTAGGATGTGGGGGGATATATTAGAACTTTTATTATTTTTATTCTTTATCTTATCCTTAAACTGTTTTATGCTATTGATATATATTTTAAAATTTACATAATATATTAGTATAGAACAAAGGTATAAATTACAGAATAATGATTATGTGTGCATGTGCATGCCCTGTGTGCACTGATTTTTAATTGGTGAAAATCTGTTATAAAAGATCTTAATGCTGTACTTCCCTTTCCTGTCTCTTCTCTCACTGCCACCGCATTCTCCAGCCACAGACAAGGTGCATTGCTTTTGGTCCTAGAAGATTTCCCCCATTGGCTTAGAGTAGTAGGACACAAAGATGATGGCATGACAGAAAACTACATTTCTTCTCTCGTTTGTGCCGTCTTCCTGAGTCCTAGTGCTAGTGTGAAAAATAAGGTTACTGAATGGATTTTTTTAATCTTAGGAGATTATGCTTATAATTTCCATTCTATGTGGGAGACCCTTACTCCAATCCCGATGGCTTACATTCTCTTCAGCTGGTATTAATCCTTTATCCAAAGACTTAAAACTATTTCTCTAGAAATATTAGACTAATAGATTTATTTACTCTTTCTGGTGTATTGCATTAGGGGAAATCAGATGTAATAATTTTGGTGGGAAAAATGCCTGAATAAAGCATTCTTAAAATGGGAAAATTCTGATCTTACCCTTTGCAGTGATTCCTACTGTACTTTTATGGTTGCTACAATTTGTTGATGATAAAAAGTATTACCTACTGAGCTGTAATTAAGACTGTGTTTCTGAAATCTTAGAGAGCAAACTTATGAAAAATGCAGTTTATTTATAGACTGGCTCTTTTTTATTTATATAAATAGACCCAACTGATCTCTCTGAGCTTAGTAGAAAGTGATTACTTCATCTGCAGAAATAATTTCCTTGCATGGCTAAAGAAATAAAATCAAAAGAGAGAAAAATTGAAGTATTCAAAAGTCTCTTATCTTAGAGGGACTGTAGAGAT
>NW_023254562.1:0-3295 GCF_002007445.2 Ailuropoda melanoleuca | reverse complement strand
TAAATGGGAATGAGTCCTTTTTACAGAGGCATCAGTAAAGGAGCCGGCTGAACTATGACTCTGTTAGAGGAATTATAAAGACGGATCAGCAGGAAAGAGTGGGTTTTTAAGACGTTTTTTCATTTAAGATTTTATTTATTTATTTGACAGCGTACGCACAAACAGGGGGAGTGGCGGGCAGAGGCAGAGGAAGAAGCAGGCTCCCCGCTGGGCAGGGAACCTGATGTGGGGCTCAATCCCAGGACCCTGAGATCACAACCTGAGCTGAAGGCAGATGCTTAACCAGCTGAGTCACCCAGGTGCCCCAGGGTTTTTAGGGTTTTGAATGTTAGGAAGAGAAGCCTAGACTTTTCCAGTGATAGTGGAGGTGCCATTTGGCCTTCTTGCTCAGAGAACAGACATGACAGACAGCAAGTGCAGGTGTAGCTGGAAGTGAAAATCAAAGGT
This sequence comes from Ailuropoda melanoleuca, assembly GCF_002007445.2. Taxonomy (NCBI): domain Eukaryota; kingdom Metazoa; phylum Chordata; class Mammalia; order Carnivora; family Ursidae; genus Ailuropoda; species Ailuropoda melanoleuca. The sequence goes on along the minus strand of NW_023254562.1, from coordinate 2,848 downwards.
AGGGAGGAAATTGGAGTGCAGACAACTCTAGGGAACAAGCCAGAAGTTACCCGTGCTTGGCCTGTGATGCAGCTCTGGGCATACAGAAGGGGGGGAGATAAGATGTTAGATGATGTGTCTTAAGATTGGTCTCCCAGCTGCGTTCATCCGAGTTGCCTGAGCTCTGGGGGGAGTATTTGTGAGATAAGCCAGGATGAGGGGAACTTAAGACTAGAGTGAGGACATAGCAGACAGCCTCATGAGTGAGGGCAGGGCACTGGGGACAGTGGACGAGGACTGACAGAGTTAACTTTGGGCTGAAAACAAGGAGGGAAAGATGGGTGGAAAGGGGCTGGTCCTGCGAATGAGTGTATGTGGGGGAGGGGGAGGCTGGTCTCGGAGCTGTCAGCCCTGTGAACATCATCAGGTGGTATGATATCTGATGAAGGTTTGACCAGAGGTGAATGAGACAGCAGGGCAGCTGTGGCAGCTGGGTGGCTCCGTTGAGATCAAACACCATGGGTTTCCAACCCACTTTGGTGCTAGGGATGAAGCTTGGGGCCCAAGGAACGGCAGAGGCAGGGCCAAGTGAACGGGGCAGGGCTGTGACATGAGGGAAGGTGAGGAGGTTGTGGTCAGGGTGTCAGACCTGCAGGCAGAACAGGCCCAGCGCCACAGCTGAACCGATGGTAACTTGATCATGATATGGTTTTAGAGACTATTTTAACTATTGAACTTGGATTGTGTTGATCAGATAAATTCAACACCAGGGAACAATTGCATTTTCAGCCATAGGCCTCCTTTCTTTGGTGGTCAACAAATTGTCCTTTGTCCTCACATTTTCCATGTGAGTTGCCCTAATATCACCTGAGCTCCAGTGGCCTGCAAGTTTCCCAAATCCCTGCCAATGCCCATGAGACCTGCACTGAACTATGACTGCATTTTGGTGTGCCTCTTCCCAGGAGGTCTCACTGGCCCCATTGTCTGTAAGACTCTTGTGCAATCAGGGTGAGGAGCCTAACAAAGCCAACAGGCCAGATCATATCGCTAATCCATGCGCTCCTGGAAGCTCGGGAGCACCCCCGAGAAACTATAGGGTGACATACTCATCTTGGGGGTGAGGGGAGGTGACAGTATAAAGCCTGGACAAAAGGATTAGAGAAGGGGGCAAAGAAGAGGAGGCACCAGAGAGTTAGGGAGAAAACGATCCCAGTGATAACTGATATTTGAAAATCACATCTGTAAGATCGACTGAGACTTTCAAATATCCTTAGATTTAAGCAATCAGGAGAAATGACCCCATCATATGGCTGTCTTTATTTTGAGGGGATCCAGTAAGCACTCCTTACTCAATGGTATGATATTCCTGCTCATTGATTTTTCACTCACTTATTCAGAATTCATTTATTTATGAAGAGCCCTCTAATGGGTCAGGAACTATGCTGAGAAAATGGGTCCCATAGCTGTAGCAAGGTGCGCCTTCGGTGGGCAAGTAGTGCTGGTGTTTGGCAGTAATTTTGCAAATTTCCAGGAAAGCAGGATAAGGCAGAGGAAGAAGAGAGTTGAATATTGGTGTAACTGGATCAGCAGTACAATAAAGAGCCCTAATTTTGACAGATTTTCTTCATTAGTCCTCATTAGGACTTTCAGTGCGATGAGAAGAGGGGGTAGGTTCGGAATTGGGGCTGATCTTTGTTCCCAGGGTCCCCAACACATTAATAAGCAGTTATTACATTATAGTCTTAGGAGAATCACTGAAATTTAGGGTGGCTTTTAGTCTCAGTTCCCAGAAATCATTAAATTCATCCCATGAAGTTTGTCTCCATTTTCTCCCTTCATATCTATCCTAAATCCTTTGGACACTATAATTCCAAACTGATGAAATCATAGGCCATTTCCACCTTGAAAGAGTAGTGATACACTTCAAATAAAGCCTGGGGGCAGAGCTCATTAAGATTCCTTAATGTTCCAGGGGTCACTTTCAATCACACTTAAACCCCATTCACTACAGGTGGCTTTCACCACCATCAGAGTCAGCAACATCTCTGCCACTCCTGGAACAAATATGATTGACTTGAATTTTGACTAATCTCAGAAATTTCCAAAAATGTTGCACTTCAGAAAACCCCTTCAATTTCCCCACATCCATTTGGTATAATTCATAAATGTCCAGAGTACCTACCTGCATAATATTGGTTGGCCGGAATAAGAGAACTTCCCTGTTCCCAAGTTAAAAATATTAAATCTATTATTTGAAACCTTACTGAAATATTGAAAAATATCTTGGTTTCTTGGGGAACGGAAGCATAGTGGTAAGATGTAATCTGAGTCTGATGACTGTATTTTCATTTCTTCTCAGTTGAAAATAGACAGTTGAGAATGTACAACATTTATAACAACAGTTGACACTGAGTGAGTATTTTCTATGCCTGAGGCACTCTTCCAAGTAATTTACAAACATCATTTCATTAAATCTCCCCAACAATCCAATGAATTATCCCCTTTTCTGTGGGAGGAAACAGCAGCCTGCAGAGATTCAAACACTTGCCCAGGCCCACATGGCCAGAAAGTTAGGACCAAACTCATACCTCATCCAACATATAGATGGGAAACAAGGCCCAGACCCCAAAGGATTCAAAAAGTCATTTAAATCCTTCTTAACACCTTCCTATGTTTTAATAAATGTGGTTGAGCAGCTGACATAAACATATCTACACAATTACATGCAGAATAAAAAAAGAATTTGGGTATAAAATTTATGATCAAGCACAATTCTGTGGTTGGTGAGTTATGTTTTTCTTGATAATAAAAATTTTATTCAAGCTATTTGTTGGTCAAGAGTATTTCCAAATTTTCATTTGTCAGTATA
>NW_023254561.1:0-14310 GCF_002007445.2 Ailuropoda melanoleuca | reverse complement strand
GGGGATGTACTGTATGGTGACTAACATAATATAATAATAAAATAAAATAAAAATAAATAAATAAATAAATAAATAAATAAAAATAAAGTGGAAAAAAAAAGAAGTTATAGAGCCATTCAGTAATGTGGTGGGGTACAAAATCAATGCCCAGAAAATAGTTGCATTTCTATACACGAATAATGAGATAGAAGAAAGGGAAATTAGGGAATCCATCCCATTTATAATAGCACCAAAAACCATACGTTACCTTGGAATTAACTTAACCAGAGACATAAAGGATCTGTATTCTAGAAACTATAAATCACTCTTGAAAGACATTGAGGAAGACATNATCACTTTTGAAAGATATTGAGGAAGACATAAAAAGATGGAAAAATATTCCATGCTCATGGATCGGAAGAATTAATATAGTTAAAATGTCCTTGCCACCCAGAGCAATCTACACTTTCAATGCTATTCTGATCAAAATACTGATGACATTTTTCAAAGAACTGGAGCAACNTTTCAAAGAACTGGAACAAATAGTCCTTAAATTTGTATGGAACCAGAAAAGGCTCCGAATCTCCAAGGAACTGTTGAAAAGGAAAAACAAAGCAGGGGGCATCACAATGTTGGATTTCGAGCTGTACTACAAAGCTGTGATCACAAAGACAGCATGGTACTCCACAAAAACAGACACATCGACCAATGGAACAGAATAGAGAACCCAGAAATGGACCCTCGTCCCTTTGGGCAACTAATCTTTGATAAAGTGGGAAAAAAGATCCGGTGGAAAAAAGAGTTNGTACTGGCACAAAAACAGACACATCGACCAATGGAACAGAATAGAGAACCCAGAAATGGACCCTCGTCCCTTTGGGCAACTAATCTTTGATAAAGTGGGAAAAAAGATCCGGTGGAAAAAAGAGTTTCTTCAATAAATCGTGCTGGGAAAATTGGACAGCTACATGCAAAAGAATGAAACTTGACCACTCTCTCACACCATACACAAAAATAAACTCCAAATGGATAAAAGACCTCAATGTGAGACAGGAATCCATCGAAATCCTAGGGGGAACGTAGGCAGCAACCTGTACGACGTCGGCCACGGCAACCTTTTTCATGACACATCTCCAAAAGGCAAGAGAAAAGATAAAATGAACTTGTGGGACTTCATCAAGATAAAAAGCTTCTTCACAGCCAAGAAAACAGTCAAAAAAACTAAGAGGCAGCCAATGGAATGGGAGAATATATTTGCAAATGATGCTACAGATAAAAGACTGGTATCCAAGATCTACAAAGAACTTCTCAAACTCAATACACGAGGAACAAATAAACAAATCATAAAATGGGCGGAAGATATGAACAGACACTTTTCCAGTGAAGACATACAAATGGCTAACAGACACATGAAAAAATGTTCAAAATCATTAGCCATCAGGGAAATTCAAATCAAACCACGTTGAGATACCACCTTACACCAGTTAGAATGGCAAAAATTGACAAGGCCCGAAAGAACAATTGCTGGAGAAGGTATGGAGAAAGGGGACCCCTCCTATATTGTTGGTGGGAATGCACGTTGGTACAGCCACTCTGGAAAACAGTGTGGAGGTCCCTTAAAAAGTTAAAAATTGAGCTACCGTATGACCCAGCCATTGCACTACTGGGTTTTTACCCTAAGGATACAGACCTAGTGAAGAGATGGGCCATATGCACCCCAATGTTCATAGCAGCATTTTCCACAATAGCAAAATCGTTGAAGGAACTGAGATGCCCTTCAACAGATGACTGGATTTAGAAGTTGTGGTCCGTATATACAATGGAATATTACTCAGCTATCAGAAAGAATAGTTCTCAACATTTGCTCTAACATGGACGGGACTGGAGGAGATAATGCTAAGTGAAATAAGTCAAGCAGAGAAAGACAATTATTATATGATTTCTCTCATCTATGGAACATAAGAACTAGGAAGATTGGTAGGGGAAGAAAGGGTTGAAGATGGGGCCGTAATCAGAAGTGGGAATGAAGCAGGAGAGACTATGGACTCTGAGAAACAAACTGAGGGCCTCAGAGGGGATGGGGGTGAGGGAATGGTAGGCCGGTGATGGGTATTAAGGAGGGCATGTATTGCATGGTGCACTGGGTGTTATATGCAAGTAATGAATCATGGAACTTTTTCATCAAAAACTAGGAATGTACTGTATGGTGACTAACATAATAAAAAATATTATTATATATGAAAAAATAAATAAGTATTCAACCCTTGGTTTTGGTTCAGGTCATGATCTCAGGTTCCTGTGATCCAGCCCCACATGTGATCCAGCTCCCTGCTTTGGCTGCACACTCAGTGGGGTGTGTGCTTGAGTTTCTCTTTCTCTCTGCGCTTGCCTCACTTTTTTGTACATGCACTATAATCAAATAAACAATTTAAAAAAAGAGTCCTCTTACCATTTATCTCAGCAGTCTTGAGCTCAGACTGAGCTCCGCCTACTCCTCCTATTGCAAGTCTTGAATAAAATCTTCTTTGCCTGTTTAACTTTGGTGCCATTTTTGCTTTGAAACCCTGTAGGATATTCTGGCCACTCCCCCTCTCCAGGTTAGAGTACTGTCTTATCCAGTTGGTTCTATTCCAGTCCTGCCAGGTCAGGCAACCTTTATTACTTAAACCTGATTGTTACGATGAGTATTAATCCTGCCATAACCTTGAGTTTTTCAAAATTGTAATAGAGAATGCAAATGAGGAAGGTATTTAAAAACACCTGATGTTCTACTTTGGTCTCTCTATGGGGTGGAACATCTTCCCCAGCCAACGAGTTTCCTCAGAGCACCCTTAATGTCCCTGTTCCTCAGACTGTAGATGAAGGGGTTCAGCATGGGGGTGACCATCGTGTATACCACAGATGCCACCATTCCCGTGTCTGCTGAGTAGGAGGATGAGGGCTGGAAATACACCAGAAAGACAGTTCCATAGAAGAGAGTGACCACTGTCAGGTGAGAACCACAGGTCGAGAAGACTCTGTGCTTCCCTGCAGCCGAGGGAACCCTGAGGATGGTGTGCATGATGTGGGCATAAGAGACCAGGACACAGGTGAGAGGGACCACACCCGAGAGGGCTGCTTCCACAAACATCATGACCTGAAAGATCTGGGTGTCTGAGCAGGCAAGTTTGAGGAGAGGGAGAAGGTCACAGAAAAAGTGTGGGATGGAATGGGAGGCACAGAAGGAGAACTGAGACATGAGGAGGGTGAGTGAGAAGGCCAGGAGGTGGGCACAGAGCCAGGATGTGGTGACCAGCAGCAGGCAGCGTTGGGGACACATGATCGTGGTGTAGTGGAGAGGAAGGCAGATGGCCACGTAGCGGTCATAGGCCATCACGGCCAGCAGGAAGTCATCCAGCAGGGCCAAGGCCATGAAGAAGTACATCTGCACGAGGCAGCCAGTGTAGGTGATGGTGTGGTGCTGTGTGAGGGTGTTCACCAGCACCTTGGGGACGGTGGTGCAGGAGAAGCAGGTATCGATGAGGGACAGGTTAGCCAGGAAGAAGTACATGGGGGTGTGGAGGTGCTGGTCAGAAACTATGGCCAGGATGATGAGCAGGTTCCCCAACATGGTGACCAGGTGCATGGCCAGGAAGAGTCCAAAGAGGAGAGGCTGCTGCTCTGGGTGGTGAGAGAAGCCCAGGAGCAGGAAGTCAGAGATGCTGGTGTGGTTTCTGATTTCCTTAAAGTAGAGAAATTGGAGGAGAATTTTGCTTAAATACAGGTAGGCTCCGAATAGTACAGACTGCAAGGGCTTTGATCTGTTTCTCTCTATTCCTTGAAAAGGCCACTGAGATTCAGATTCAGTAGCAGTTGTAACTGGGTTAGTAAACATGAGGGCTGTGGACTGTGATAAGGAGGCATGAGGGTGAGCTGTAGTTTGGGTTCGAGATTCCTGTCATGTAGGAAGGTTTTGGCATGGATTGTCTGAGTGATGCTGAACTGGGATTCACCTGAAAGAACTTCTTCAAATTTAGTGCCCTTTCTAAAAGACTTGGAACAACCGGTTTGGTCCCCTCTCTTTTGGAACTCTTTTCGGGGTCATGCCTCTACTTGGATTTCGTGGGCACTGCAGGGCACCTGTGTGTATGTGTGTCAGAGTGTGAGTGCATCTTGAGGGAGAAAGAGGAGGAGGAGTAGTTTGTCCAGAGAGGAGCCAGTGGAGACCAGGGGTCTCTAGGTGTAGTTGAATGTTCTGGTGCTCTTTGCCTTAGAGGACCATTCCACTGAGTCAGTGTGGATATGAGAATGGTGGAAACTGAGAGGTGCTCTACCCTTAAGGGCACAGAAGTTGTGTTGTCATCATCAACCCCACCACCAACATCTTTCTTTTTATTTTCTGGGCTTTGGCATCCTGGAGACACGATGGGAAGCTTTCTTCTGCTTCCTATCTCAGTCTGACCTTGGTCAGCTACTTAACTCTGAATGTGTGTTTCCTCATTTGGACTATGGACAGCGCCTTCATGGAGTCATTGACGTTATGACTGAGGTAACATGTATGGAGGGCAGGCTATTCTCGAGGGTGGTGACACTCCTGTCATTGTTGGTAGCAGTTGCTGAAATGCGAAGCAGGGACACAGGATGCAGTGGAAAAGCATCCAGGGCCGTGCTTTACAGCTGTGTTCCTCGCATGCCTCTGCCTTGGAGCCTTACTTCCCTTCTCCGTAAGATGCAGTACTAGCCCTACCTGATAGGAGTGTTGAGGGGACCAAAGGCTGGAATCCGTTGAAGTTTCTTTATCAACCATGATGTGCAATCAACATGAGAAATTCCCATGTTCCTGTTTGATGGTGTGGAGAAACAAAGACGAAGAACAGTCATTGGAGGTATGGGTTCATGTAATGTTTGTTTAGGGTTGTGATAAAAACATAAGATACCCTTGGGAGTGGGACAGAATTTCCCCACCCTTTACTTTTTTGAGAAAAATGATTTATTTATTAGAGAGAGAGATTGAGAATGAGCGAGTGTGGAGCAAGGGAGACACGGGGAGAGAGGGAGAGAATCTCCAGCAGACTCTCCGCTGATGAGGAGCCCGATGCAGGCTCTATGTGAAGACCTGAGATCAGACCCGAACCAAAATCAAGAGTCAGATGCCCAACAGACTGAGCCACCCAGGCGTCCCATTCCCACTCTTTACTCTTGATGTGATTCTGAGAAAGTTGCTGAACCTTTTTTGGCTTTAGCTTCAGCATCTTTTATATGGGGATAATATCTGAGTTTACTGAGTCCAGGGGTTGTGAAGATTATGCTGGGTTAAAAAATGTATAATATTTAGACCAAGGCTGGCACATACTAAGTGCTCAGTAAATAGGGTCTAGTATTGTTATTGCTCCTTTTAATAAAGTGAGGGTGCTTTGTGGTTGTGGTGTTCTGGCGTATGCCTGCAGATTGGGCTTGTCAGTTGTGAGGTGTGAACACCAAAAGCCACCACCACCATCATCACCATGATCAGCAGCAGCAGCAGCGTCACCAGCACCGCCTCTGAAGGGTTATGCCTCTACTCAGAACCGTCAATGGCAAAGCATTTGTTTTGGCATCTGGAAGCCATGTGTAAACTTGGTCAAATCACAGAATCATCAGGCCCCCCCCAACCCCTAATTATTAAAGGAAGAATGGGAATCAGTGAGTCTATCTGGAATAGTTATTTGCTGGCTCATGTTTTAGAAGAATAGAGGGTGTGAACAAGTTTGGTAAACTCTAACTGGTTGTAGAGGAGTCAGTTACTAGTACTGACTTGGTGTGGTGGCTGAGAGAGATTCTGGAACCACACTTGCCCAAGTGGACTGAGAGGGAAGTGTGCTTTGTCCAGGACACAAATGGGGCTTGGGGAAGGGTGGTCTGAAGCCCATTCTCTTCAATGACTTCAGACTAGACCGTCAAGCACATGAAGAACACCAGAGGTAGGAGGCTGTCCTAGTGATCCAAGATGCCGGAAATTGATTGGCGGATGGGGATGTAGGATGGAAAGAGGGGAAGCAAAAGGAGAGGGTCAGTTGCTCTGTGTGTGTTTGTGTGTGTGTTTGTGTACGTGCGTGTGTGCAAGCATGCTTACGAGGGGGCTAAGGTAGACTGCTCTCTCCCCATCCATATGCCTCTGTTCTTACCTGGACATGCTGGCCAGCCTCAGTCTCTGACCCTTCCAGGAAGGAGATCGGGTTTGCTAGAGAAGACATGGCTAGTCACACAGCCCTTCCCTGTCTGTAGGAACGGCACAGACTAAAGACTCAGGTCTTGGTGCTATCTCAGGCACAAGCACTGCTGACTTTTCACAGGTAGTGTCTCCTGGGACCCATTCCCAAATTTCCTAGTTAGAGCCCAGATGGGGCAATTGTCCAATGTCCCAGCTGGCTCCTCTGAATCAGGGCCCCCTGAGTCCTGGCAGTGTCAGTGATAATACCATTCAGATGTCCAGGTCTGGGAGCACTCCTGGTTTTCCCTTGGGTGTAGGGCTGCTTGGCTGCAGCCTCCTGCCTGATCCTGAACAGGGCCTTTGTGTATCATAGAGTCGTCCTTTCTCATTAGAGCCCCAATACCCATGGATGAAGTACAGTCAGTCCTAGAAAATAAGGGGAAAAAATGGACGATGGAACAGATCAGGAGCAGGGGTGCCTGGGTAGGTCAGCTGGTTGAGCATCTGACTCTTGATTTTGGCTGAGATCATGATTTTTTGGGCCTGGGATCGGCCCCTAGCTGGGGTTTGAGCTTGGCACAGAGTTTGCTTGTCCATCTTCCTCTGCTTATCCACCCACTTGTGGTCTCTCTCAAATAAATAAGTAAATAAGTAAATATGGAACCTGAAAAAAATATAGATGAAGAACATGACTTCAAATGTCGTGGAGTATAGTAATATTCCTATTTTCTATGGCCCCGGAGATCAGAGTTATGAATCCTATGTAGCCTTTCTATAAAGCTGGGGGTGCAATCTCTGAAATTTTTTAAATGATTTATTTATTCATTTTTAGTGGGAGAGAACATGGGTGGGAGGAACAGAGGGAGAGGGAGAAAGAAGCCCTAGTTGCCTCCATGCTAAGGGCTGAGCCCCATGCTGGGCCGGATCTCATAGCCCTGAGATCAGGACCTGAGCTGAATTCAAGGCTTGGACCCCCAACTGCAACTCGGCATGCCTGCTGCATGCCTGCGAGAACTGGTGGTCCCTCCTGTGTTTGGAGGTAATGCTTGCATCTTATACATGAGGTGGGTCTGGCTCTGGTGCCAACTGCATTTTCTCTCTCTCTGTCAGCCTTCAGCCCCTCCCTGCAGGGCCCCAGGCCTTGAGCCTCTGCCAGCTTCCCCTCCTCGGTTCCCGGGACACAGCCCACCTCCATACAGAAACGTTTATAAAATGTATGTATGCTGTTGAAGGAGTGATAATTTAATGAATACCCATTCTTCCAGCCCTCAGCTTAAAGAGTTGAATCCTGTAGAAGCCCCGTGTAGACATGTTTTCCATCATATCCTTTCGCTCGCCCTTTTGAGGAAATCACCGTTGTGGACATTGTGTGTCATTTCTTGCTGTTCTTTGTAGTTTTGCCACATATGCATTGTTGGGGAGGTCCTGGAGAAGAGGTGACCACCAGTTGATCCATGAATTGGCCCCAGGCAATGGGGGGGCTCCCCGCCACCTCCCTTGTCTTCAAAATGTAGCTCTGCCCACTGTTCCCACAGTGAGAGCCATTTTCAAGCATGCAGCCCTCATTGAGCAAATGTGCCCATGAGACCCTCTGGAAGGCTGAGTGAACTCCTATGAGGCCTCTCTGTATATAAACTTTATGATTCTGGTGGGTGGGTGTGCCTATCTACTTATCTTGGGGTGCCCAAGACAAGACATGCCCTGTGTGTAAGTTCCCTTGCTTATATAATAACACTACCGCCTACCAATGGGAGTGGCCAGTCTCCTTCCTTGGTCTCTCCCTAACCCACGTGCATAGATGGTTCACTATATAGTTTACTCTAAAGGTGCCTGTTTTTGTCCTTTATGTGAACGAAATTATACTTTTTATATTCCTCTGTGATTTGCTTGTATCATTCAGCATTTTTCTTTCACACTCTGTCATGTGGGTGGATGCATGTAATGGAAGGGTGATCATGTTCAATATTGTCTTGTACAGATCACAACCCCTCCTTATGCAGCCCTGTAGCCTGCCAAAGTTCTGATTTCAGACTTTTTGGGTTTGGAATTACTGGCTATGTACGTTGTCTGTGATTCTCTCAGAGGCTTCTGGGGTCACAAACACATGGTATTTCCACAACAGCAGGAATGTATATTTGCATTGAGTGCAACTAGTTCTGGCTATAAACACCCTCGTGTAAATTCAGATCATGGTTTGCTGCTCAATGAGTTCACTGAAAACGTACAGAAAATTCCAGTCTCATGAGAGATTTTTGTATGCTAGAAATCTAGATAGATATTCTGGTACCTATGTATTAATAATCATGGTGTGTATTTTAAATAATTAATCAGTGAAGAGTAAGACATTCCCAAAACTGTGCAAAACACAACTCCCACCACCCCCCCGCCCCGGAAATATTAGAAACCAGTCACCTCTGTATGACTTCCCAGATTTAGAAGTTGAGCATGGCCAGCACATCTGAAGCTCGTTTTTTTTTTTTAAATATTTTATTTATTTATTTGACAGAGACAGACAGCAAGAGAGAGAGAACACAAGCAGGGAGAGTGAGAGAGGAAGAAGCAGGCTCCTAGTGGAAGAGCCTGATGGGGGGCTTGATCCCAGAATGCTGGGATCACGCCCTGAGCCAAAGGCAGATGCTTAATGATTACACCACTCAGGCACCCCTGAAGCTCGTTTTTTTGTATTCTGCTAATCATGACTTTTCTCTCCTTCTGGAAGTAAAATAATCCCTATCCTCTTTGTAACAGTTTCTTTTAGCTTTGCCTGTTTCTGAACTTTAAGTAAATGCACTCATCCACTATGTATTCTTTTCTCCATCTCCTTTTGTTTGATATTTTTACTTACATGAGATTCATCTAGATAGGTGTGTGTAGTGGCAGTGTGTTCATTACCCTTGCTGTGGGTTCTCCATTGTAGGACAGTACCACATAGTACTCATGCAGTCTACCGTGGAGGGAATAGCTGGCTTTTTGGCTGTTAGGAATAATACTGGGGTGATCATTCTGGCACCTGAGTCTTGGTGCACACATGCATTTCTTACTGTTGTGTACATACCCAGGAGTGGCAACTTTGGGTTCCAAGATACCTATGTCCTCTAGTTCAGGACACATTGTGAAAGTGATCTCCAGGGAGATTGTCCCAAATTGCACTTGTACCAGCAATATGTGAGAGTGTTTGTTGCACCACATCCTGGATAATTCTTTGTGGTTTCAGCCTTTTCCACTGTGGTCATGTTGCTGTGTGTGTGGTTTGGGGGTCATCTCCTGATGGTTTGTTTTTATATTTCAGTGATTAATTATGAGATTGAGTACCTTGTAAATGCTCCTTAGCACTTTTAAGAAAAGATGTATTTATTCATCTTAGAGAGACAGAGAGAGAGATAGAGAGAGAGTGAAAGAGCAAGAGAGAAGGGAGCAGGAGGAGGGTTAGAGAGAGAGGTAGGAGGGAAGCTGAGACAGGGCTGTAGGTGGAGCCTGACATAGGGCATGATCTCACCAGCCAGAGATCGTGATCTGAGGGGAAATCAAGAGTGAGAGGCTTTTCAGATACCACCTTACACCAGTTAGAATGGCAAAAATTGACAAGGCAGGAAACAACAAATGTTGGAGAGGAGGTGGAGAAAGAGGAACCATCTTACACCGTTGGTGGGAATGCAAGTTGGTACAGCCACTTTGGAAAACAGTGTGGAGGTCCCTTAAAAAGTTAAAAATTGAGCTACCCTGTGATCCAGCAATTGCACTACTTGGTATTTACCCCAAAGATACAGATGTAGTGAAGAGAAGGGCTATGTGCACCCCAGTGTTCATAGCAGCATTGTCCACAATAGCTAAATTGTGGAAGGAGCCGAGATGCCCTTCAACGGATGACTGGATTAAGAAGATGTGGTCCAGGAGTTGAGATGGCAGAGGAGTAGGGGACCCCTTTTTCAGCTGGTACATTGAGTCGAGTTGGATAGGTACCAGACCATCCTGAACATCCACGGAATCAGCATGAGACACAGGAAGATACTTCTGGATCTCTACAAATGAACATCTCCAGTGCTGAGTATTACGAGGTATGAAGTGGGGAGCCATGAAACCGTGCACAGATATCGGGAGATAAACGGAAGGGGGAGGGAGCCGCCGCATTTGGGCGCCGGGAAGCGGTAGCCACCTGCACGGGGGAGTGGGCGGACTCGTGGTCCAGCACCCGCGAGAGAGCAGACTGAGACCATGAGCTGGGGAACGCGTGCCACCAGACTGAAACGGAGCTCCGGTGAGCTCACTGGAACCAGACTGAGACCGGGAGCTCCGGAGTGCGCGGGGGTGGCTGGTGGCTGGCGGCTGGTGGTGTTAGAAACACAAAGGACAGAGACACGCCAGCCCTGGAAGTGAGGGCTGGGACACCGGCTGTGGGGCGCACATCCCAGGATGCTGCAGGATTGAGCAGTACCAACAGAAAAAGAGTTAAAGTGGCCAGAACATCAGTGGAGAACGGTCCACGATCCCTCTGTTCTGAGACAGAGGCTGAGATTCGGCCACTGCTGCTCTGACTCTCGGAAGAGGCACAGCAGACCGCCAGGGAAAGCCGCCAGAGAACAAAAGCCTGGAACCACCAGCTCACAGTGTGCCCATCACCATCACCCCTTGTAGGGGACACGGAGACTCTACCTAAATGGGGTTTCCTGAGTATCAGTGTCGCAGGCTCCTCCCCCAGAAAGAAGGCAGGCTGAAAAATCAAGAAGCCCACATCCCTAAGATCCCTATAAAACAAGTGTGCACTGCCTGGGTTCTGGTCACTAATTTGGGCTCTGGACAACCCCACAACCTCTCCTCATCAGAATGACAAGAAGGAGAAATCCCACCCCCAGCAAAGAAAAGATAATGAGTCTGTGGCCTCTGCCATAGAGCTAATGGATATGGATATAACCAAATTATCAGAAATGGAATTCAGAGTAACAATGGTCAAGATGATGTGTAGACTTGAAGAAAGTATTAACGAAAATGTTAATGAGAATATAGAATCTCTAAGGGTGGAAATGAGAGCGAATCTGGCAGAAATTAAAAATTCTACGAGCCTAATGCAGTCAAAACTAGAGTCTCTTATGGCCAGGGTGAATGAGGCAGAAGAACGTATCAGCGAATTGAAGGATGGATTAGTAGAAGGGAAAGCTAAAATGGAATCTGGACTCAAAAAAATACATTCTGAAGAATGTAGGTTACGGGAGATTACTGACTATATGAAACGTTCCAATGTCAGAATCATTGGCATCCCTGAGGGGGTGGAGGGGGTGGAGAAAAACAGAGGTCTAGAAGAGATATTTGAACAAATTGTAGCTGAAGGAAAGGAAACAAGCATTCATGTCCAAGTGGCAGACAGGACCCCTCCCAAGCTCAACCACGACAAACCTACGCCACGTCACGTCATAGTGTAATTTGCAAATATTAGATCCAAGGATACAGTATTGAAAGCGGCCAGGGCAAAGAAATTTCTCACGTACCAAGGCAAAGGTATCAGAATTACGTCAGACCTGTCTACACAGACTTGGAATGAGAGAAAGGGTTAGGGGGGCATTTTTAAAGCTCTTTCAGAGAAAAACATGCAGCCAAGGATCCTTTATCCAGCAAGGCTATCATTCAGAATTGATGGAGAAATAAAGACCTTCCAGAATCGCCAGTCATTGATCAATTTGGTAACCACGAAACCAGCCCTACAGGAGATATTAAGGGGGTTCTATAAAAGTAAAAAGGCCCCAAGAGTGATACAGAAGAGAAAGTCACAATCTATAGAAACAAAGACTTTAGTGGCAACATGGCATCATTAAAATCATATCTCTCAATAATCAGTCTCAATGTAAATGGTCTAAATGCTCCCATAAAATGCCACAGGGTTGCAGATTGGATAAAAAGACATGACCCATCCATTTGCTGTCTACAAGAGACTCATTTTGAACCTAAAGGTACATTCAGAATGAAAGTAAGGGGATGGAATACCATCTTTCATGCCAATGGACCTCAAAAGAAAGCTGGGGTAGCAATTCTCATATCAGACAGATTGGATTTTAAATTAAAGACTATAGTTAGAGACACAGAAGGGCATTATATTATTCTTAAAGGATGTATCCAACAAGTGAATATGACAATTATAAATATATATGTCCCCAACAGGGGAGCAGCAAGCTACAGAAGCCAACTCTTAAACAAAATAAAGTGACATATTGTTAAAAATACATTAATAGTGGGGGACCTCAACACTCCACTATCAGAAATAGAGCACCCATGCAGAAAATTGACAAAGAAACAAGGGGTTTGAATGCCATACTCGAAGAGTTGGACCTCAAAGATATATATAGAACACTACACCCCAGAACCAAAGAATACTCATTCTATTCTAATGCCCATGGAATATTTTCAACAATAGACCATGTTCTGGGTCACAAAACAGGTCTCAACTGATACCAAAAGACTGAAATTATCCCCTGCATGTTCTCAGACCACAACGCTTTGAAATTGGAACTCAACGACAAGGAAAAAATTGGAAGAAACTCAAACACTTGGAGACTAAGAGCCATCCTGCTCAGGAATGATTTGATAAACCAGGAAATCAAAAATCAGTTTAAACAATTTATGGAGACCAATGAGAATGAAAACACTACGGTCGAAACGTATGGGATACTGAAAAGGCGGTCCTAAGGGGGAAATACATGGCCATCCAAGCCTCACTCAAAAGAACAGAAAAATCTACAATGCAGTTTTTATATTCTCACCTCAAGAAGCTGGAAAAGCAACAGAGGGACAGGCCTAATCACGCACGAGAAAGCAGTTGACCAAGATTAGAGCAGAAATCAATGAATTAGAAACCAGGAGTACAGTAGAGCAGATCAACAGAACTAGAAAGCTGGTTCTTTGAGAGAATTAATAAAATTGACAGACCACTGGAAGACTTATCCAAAAGAATAGAGAAAGGACCCAAATTAATAAAATTATGAATGAAAGGGGAGAGGTCACAACCAACACCAATGAAATTGGAAGGNTATTGAAATTGGAAGGTTTATTAGAAATTTTTATCAACAGCTATATGCCAAAAAACTAAGCAATCTGGAAGAGATGGAGGCCTTTCTGGAAACCTATAAACTACCAAGACTGAAACAGGAAGAAATTGATTTTTTAAACAGGCCAATTAATTAAGAAGAGATTGAGTCAGTGATAAACAACCTTCCAAAAACCAACACTCCAGGCCAGGACGGTTTTCCTGGGGAATTCTACCAAACATTCAAAGAAGAAATAATACCTATTCTCCTAAAGCTATTTCAAAAAATAGAAACAGAAGGAAAGCTACCAAAGTCATTCTGTGAGGCCAATATTACCTTGATCCCCAAACCAGGCAAAGACCCCGTCAAAAAGGAGAATTACAGACCGATTTCCCTAATGAATATGGACGCCAAAATCCTCAACAAGATCCTGGCTAATAGAATCTACAGTACATTAAAAGGATTATCCATCATGACCAAGTGGGATTCATCCCTGGGATGCAAGGGTGGTTCAACATTTGCAAATCTATCAATGTCTTAGATTTTTTCCAGAGGAGAAATTCAAAAATCATATGATTCTCTCAATAGATGCAGAAAAAGCATTTGACTCTATTAGCAAGGATCTTGTTGAGGATTTTGGTGTCTATATTCATTAGGGAGATCGGTCTGTAATTCTCCTTTTTGAGGGTTCTTTGCCTGGTTTGGGGATCAAGGTAATATTAGCCTCATAGAATGAGTTTGGTAGCTTTCCTTCTCTTTCTATTTTTTGAAATAGCTTTAGGAGAATAGGTGGTATTTCTTCTTTGAATGTTTGGGAGAATTCCTCAGGAAAACCATCCGGGCCTGGAGTTTTGTTATTTGGAAGGTTGTTTATCACTGACTCAATTTCTTCATAGTTAATTGGCCTATTTAAGAAATCTATTTCTNTTAATTGGCCTGTTTAAGAAATCTATTTCTTCCTGTTTCAGTCTTGGTAGTTTATAGGTTTCCAGAAAGGCCTCCATCTCTTCCAGATTGCTTAGTTTTTTGGCATATAGCTGTTGATAAAAATTTCTAATAAACCTTCCAATTTCAATATTGATGGTCGTGACCTCTCCCTTTTCAGTCATAATTTTAATAATTTCGGTCCTTTCTCTTTGCTTTTGGATAAGT
>NW_023254560.1:0-9346 GCF_002007445.2 Ailuropoda melanoleuca | reverse complement strand
TAAACTTGGCATAATAATAATACCTATGTCATCAGTTTTTAATAAAAATTAGATGTATGAATACATGTAAATCATAGGAAATACTAAATATTATCTATTAATAGTAATATCATATTTTTAAGTCTACTCAAAACCCTTTACTCACTATTCATTTAACAACCATATTTCAATAATGCATTCATAATATGTTAAGTAATACTGAATAATATATGTGTCATGATTTCCCTTGATGTTATAACTACTTTTTACAGAAAACGATATTTCAGGAGTTACTTCAAATAAAGCAACATCAAAACCTTGTACTATTTAATGCTAGGCATCTTGCCCTTACCTAGTACATAGTATATGATAAATAAATTACAAAGTATCTAAAAATATACAGAAATATATGTAGTCTAATACCATAAATGTAGTACCTGCCATTTTATTTCACATTATTCTATATGCCAAAAATGAGGTTTATCTTTGAATTACGTAACTCCGTTAAGTTAGGAAATTTTACAAATTGCTTTAGATGCTATTGAGTTATACTGAATATTTTATAAAATAATATTGTTACTATACAAAGTTATAGGTCACAGAATAATAGCAAAATTCCCTACGAGAGATAATGCAACCTTCAAAATGCTTTAACATAGTAGTCTAGAGTTTAAAATACAAAGCAATAGGGATCTAACCAGTCCTAATAGGCCTCCATAGCAAGATATGCTCATTATACCTATTTTAATGGGCCTAAACATTATTTTAAATTGGTTGCTAAGATTTATGGTTTGGAATCTCAGAGTGGATGCTGTCCAGTTTATCAAAGTTGTCAGGACTCTATTGTGTCTGCAGTCACACAATTTTAAAGTCATGCAGGCATCTGAGATAACTAGTGATAGTTTCATGAACAAAATAACTCCAAAGTAACTATATGCTAAAATAAATTTTCCTTTTTAATCTCTCTCAAATTTGTGACTTATCACAACAACAGTCCAGTCTTACTCATATTCTGTTTTTAATTTGTGTAATGACAAATATTGCTTAACGGTAAGGAACAACATAAGGTAACGTCTCAGACAGAATGGCTTTGTTCTTCCTTTGACTCAGGCAACCACGAAAGGAATATATATACTCTAATAAGCAAAGAAAACCAACAGAATTCATGAACAAATTGATAAATTACAAAAGTTATAATAACAGAATTGAGAAGTTTATACAGATAGCTAATGAAGTATACTGGTGAGAAATTATCTTTTTTTTTAAGATTTATTTATTTATTGGGGGGGAGAAACAAAAGNATTGAGTTTATACAGATAGCTAATGAAGTATACTGGTGAGAAATTATCTTTTTTTTTTAAGATTTATTTATTTATTGGGGGGGGAGAAACAAAAGGAGAGGGAGAGTCCTAAGCAGACTCCATGCTGAGCACAGAGCCCCTGTGGGGCTCCATCTTACTACCCCAAGATCACGACCTGAGCTGAAACTAAGAGTCAGATGCTTAACCAATTGCACCACCCAGGCACTCCAAGAACATTACTATTAACAGCTTTCCTTAGAAAAAGAGGAAGCATATTATTAGCTTTGCAATCATTAAAAAATAAGTAAAACATTCACATTGCATGCTGACTGAATAAGAAAATAACCAATTAGATCGACTACTATAAGTACACTCTACAAATCAAGAAATCTTTCTTTGTTTTGTATTACTAAACTTTCTATAACTATGCAAAGTTAAACAATAGAGTGACAATAGGCCTTGTCTTCTGGGACAGGCAGAATAATGGCTCCCCAAAGATGTGTACATGCTAATCCCCAGAATCTATGAATATGCTAGCTCACATAGCAAACTGTGTGTGTGGGGGGGGAGGTGTTAAGATTGTGAAGGGAATTAAGGTTGCTAATTAGCTGACTTTAAGCAGACTATTCTAAGTTAAATAGGAATATTCTANCCCCAGAATCTATGAATATGCTAGCTCACATAGCAAACTGTGTGTGTGGGGGGGGAGGTGTTAAGGTTGTGAAGGGAATTAAGGTTGCTAATTAGCTGACTTTAAGCAGACTATTCTAAGTTAAATAGGAATATTCTACATTAACTCAGATTATTATGTGGGTGAGCCCAGTGTAATCATAAGAATCAATGTCAGAGATGCAATGTTGCTGGCTTTGAAGATGGAAGAAAAGGTCATAGGAATATGGATGACCTGTGGAAGACCAGGAAAAGCAAGAAATTCACTTCTTCCCTGTCAACACCTTGATATTAGCATAGTAAGACCTATTTTGAACATCTGACCTCCAGGGCTGTAAGATAATAAATGTGTATTTTTTTAAGTTACTAAGTTTGAGGTGATTTTTCATAGTAACCATAGGAAATTAAAACAGTCTAATTTGAAAAATGAAGACAAGGATGTACTTACTTCATTTCTGATGTAACAACTTTAGGATAAAATGAGTAGGTCGCCTTTGAAGACTCAGAGGAAAAACACTGTAAAAGTAAAAAATGCTGCCATATCTTGGGATTTAAGTTATATCTAGCTTGTTTGGATAAGACTTTGAAACTCAGATCAAGTATTCACTTTCCCCTTTGAATAACAACACTTTTGGTTGCTCAGAAGCCATTAACTTCACACATTTCCAACTATTTCCTCTTAGAAGGATGACTGGACCTCAAATTCTCTGTAAAGATTTTTTTTTAAAGATTTTATTTATTTATTTGACAGAGATAGAGACAGCCAGCGAGAGAGGGAACACAAGCAGGGGGAGTAAAGCTGTACAAATACATACTTCTTTGTCTACCTCTACCTGCAAAATATGGGTCTTATGGAATTGGGTTCATTAGGACTCGTCACACAATTTTTTCTACTATCATTTGTCAAGGATTAGTCATAAGAGAGAGGTACTTCCATATAACTTCTTTTTAGTTAGGCATTCATGAAACCCCAGTCTATAAAGCTTTGAGAATTCAGATGACCTTGAAATTATTCGACAAAATAGTCCACCTTGGAATTTTGATTTGTTCATCATTGAATAAAACATTAAATATAAAATATAGTAAATATACTTAAGCATAAAATAAGCACACTTGTTGAAATAATTTTTCTTATGTTACTAAATAGTATAAATGACTTTTATGAATGTTACAATTTATTTTTATTCCAATAATAATAATAATTTTATAATACTGCATGTTTAGTTATATGGAAATTAGCTCACATTTTTAACAACATAAAAAAAAGATTTAATGCATCTAACCTAGTATCTATATTTTTACTTCTTTGTTACCTTTGAATAAAAATGGAGCATATATTGTATCATTTTTACTTTAATTAGCAAAATTTCTCCTACCAAGTTGTTTTTATTTGTTTAGTTCAGTGCTGGTTACTTTCTAAATAGTAAAAGAGTCCTCTGATGAATGCTTTCCCTAGTTTGCAAACTTTTATTATGTTACAAGTAAAACAGATCTTTAGTGAGTAAGTAAAAGTACACAAGAATGTTAACTCCCCTTGTAGGGATATCTAATCATTGAAGATAAAACGTTGGTGAATGTGAGTCTGAACATTAAGATCAACACTGAAAAGCAGGATTAGTGTTTGTTAGCTGTATCTTGTCACATAAACATTTGTGAACTTGTTCAAGGCAGATATTTTTAATTGAAATGTGTAAGTGAATCTATGAAAACATATGTAATCAGCCATTTAACTTATTTCTTCTTTCAATTTCTATATTGTTATCAGATTTATTGCATTTCTCAAATTTATGTATAAAAAGCTTTTAGGAAAGATAAGCTATTTTATTTAGAGATTATAACATGATTGATAAGGATAGAAAATCATTTTATATATCTAAATTATATTAAGCTATTCCCCAGATGCAAAAAGAAGATTTTAAAAAGCATAGCTGATATTTGTTTGCATAACTTCAAACTGACTTTTAAAATGTTTTGATATTTTGGGGCACCTGTGTGGCTCAGTTGGCTAGGCATCTGCCTTCGGCTCAGCTCATGATCTTGGGGTCCTGGGATCGGCACAGGTCGTGATCTTGGGGTCCTGGGATAGAGCCACACATTGGGCTTCCGTGCTCAGTAGGGAGCCTGCTTCTCTTTCTCCCTTTCCCCTCTCCCTGCTTGTGCATGCTCTCTCTCTCAAATAAATAAATAAAGTCTTTAAAAATAAAATAAAATATTTAGTTATTTTAAGGCATAAAAATTTAAAAAGAAACATGGTAAAGAATTTATTAAATTCATTTATCTTCACTTCCAGAAATTATACAGGAATTATATATAAATTATACTAGTATTATGTTATTTTTTTATGGCAAACAGTGATGGAAAGAAGTTGTAAAATCTACTGACAGAATCAATAGTTTAGCATGATACCATTATGTAATTCAAACAAATTATAAATGTGTGTCTATTTTGATCATTAGTGTCTGCCAAGAGAAAATAATGTATTTAAATACTACTCCCTTTGGTTTTCTACCACATTTTCTTTAAGAAAAATAAATGTGACAAGAGTGTCCTCACGTCTTAATTTGTACATTGCCTTGGGCAGGTTATATGTTGGATTAGTAGTAAATGGTAACTATTTGATTTATGTTTTATCAGGAGCTACAACCATAGAGAAATATGACCTCAGAACAAATTTGTGGATCCAGGCAGGGATGATGAACGGCAGGAGATTGCAATTTGGTGTGGCTGTTATTGATGACAAACTCTTTGTAATTGGAGGTCGAGATGGCTTAAAGACATTGAACACTGTTGAATGTTACAATCCCAAAACCAAGACTTGGACTGTCTTACCACCAATGTCAACACATAGACATGGTCTAGGTAAGATCTCTTTATTGATATTATTTTTAGAGCATTTATTGATAGTGAAAATGTATGTTAAAATATAGTAATACTGTCATCAATTAGCATTAACTTTAGGTAAATTATGGGCTTCTTTGGAGCATTTTTAAGTTCTTGATATTTTCCTGCATTGATCAATGTGCATTAAACTGTTGAGAAAGATGTTAAAGATACCAAAATAAATAAACCTCAGGCTATCCTCAAAGTTTTCACAACCTGACATTCATACACTATATAAAATTAAATATGAAAAAAAAAAAGTGTAACTATCATGGAGAGGCAAAAGTAATGCAGCCCAGAGGAAGCAATATTTAATGTGCATAAAGAAAAACTTAAAATTGAGGTGGCTCACTCCCACATTGCTGGATAGACAAACCTAACCATACTTTTGCATGTAATTAATTGAAAACGCTAGGGGGAAAGGTTTAGAGAAAGAGTAACATCTCATTTGGCACCAGGGGTCAATAACATAGGATTCAACTGATTTCTACTATCGAGTAACCTAGAGATGGGGAGAACTATTTTGGGATTCAGAAGATCTGGGTGTGAGTCTCGAAGCAACCACATTGACATGACTTGAGGGCAGCACTTAAACTTTGAGCCCTCAGTTTCCTGATGTGCCACCAATTCAAAGTTATTAAGTAGATAAAAATCTAATGATGATAGTGAATATGAAATCACTGTGTAAATTTTAAAGTCCTATACAAATATTTGAAAAAGAGGAATGTAATAATGGCTACCAGTTTCTGAATTTGTATTTTGTATCATGGGGACTATAAAGAGAAGTGCAAATTACTTTTTTTGAAGACCTTAAATATGTCAGGTAGTCAACTAAGTGCCTGTCATATATTTAGTATATACACATTAGAGCAATATCAGGGTTTAATTGCAAATTCACTGATTCAGACATTCATAGGCAAGCAAAATTATAGCTCATTTAAAAAACACATATTAATGATAGTTCAGCTTTGAGGTCTTCAGCACTGCATTTCCCATTCTTGTCTACTCTATCATCTACCTAAGCAAAAATTAAAAAAAAAATAAGTAAAATATCTCCAAACTAAAGCAAATTACTTTTCTGATCTTCTGGTTTACCTCCCTTTTCTTCACATGAGTCATTATTAAATTAAGGAATAGTAATAAGTGTGTGAGACCTTTTCAAGTTCTAAACTTCTGTGCTTTAAAACCATATAATTTATTTAAATCACATGGAACCCAATTATAATATGGAAAACATGAACAGCATATGATTCTTCCCAGGTAATATTCATGAGTATAAAAGGTTTCTTATATGACTTTTTTCAAATATATTGGAGGATTTTTGCTTTTATATCTATGTGAAAGTTGTATGTGTTGTTTTTATATTCTAGCTATCTAATTACCTATTTCTGTTTGAGTGAAATACAGAGAATAAGCACTCTGGATTGGAATTTTTGGAATTTAATATCTTCTCCCTTTTTGTTTTAGACAATTCAATTCTTTTCTATCAAGGTATGCTGAAGTTAAATTATTTAGGTTATTTGCATACCAAGAGAACATACTTCAAAATATTTCACCAAGAATACATCTTAAGTGGTGTTAAGTGTTTGAAGTGTACAAGGTGGTGGTTTGCCTCCAAATACTATCACACAGGTTCTAGTCTTTTCTGCACCACGGCTGGGCAAAATGGTAACCTTGGATATGTTTTTTAGTTTTTCATATTTGCTAAAGAGCTTATTGTAAAGGTCCATGTGGAAGTAAGGCTGCATAGCAAATTATATGAGCTAATAAGTATCACAGATATCTGAAATGTAGTGCAGCATTTCTCACAAGTTTTAGTGACCCGAAAGCAACTATAGTCAGTATTTTCATACCTTGGTCTCTCTTGCTTTGTGTTTTTTGTTCTACTTCACTTCTGTTACCAAGTGGATCACCTCTCCTCCATATCTCATGCCACTGGTTTCCTCTCTTTTTTACTCCCAACTGGTTGTCAGTTCTTAAAAAATTCTCTACTACAAAACTCTTCAAGATCTGACCTTCTTGAGTTAGTAGATAGGCATCATGTCTGGACACAATTCTCATCTCAATGTGCCTCATAGATGGCTAGCAATGCCCAGTACACAGAAAACTGCCTTGAACCTGGATGCCAATCCAAAGTCCAATCAGTTGAAGCCAGATTGATAGCAACACAAGACATATGTGTGTTCTCTGATGAAGCTGAGTGTTTCCTTTATGATCAATCACATTCCTTATCATCAGCTGACTCTCAAGAAGTTCATCATTCTGTGTCATACTCAAATGCAATAAATCTCTTTGGCCTAAGAATCTTGTTCCTTCAATATAATACATCAATCTTTGATTTACCTTCTTTCTTCAAGGACTACCATTACATTGATGTTTATATTTCTTATTTAATCTATCCTATCTCTCAAGTTAAATTTTATATGTTTCCCTTTGTCCCTTCCTGATGGTTAATTTTACTATCTAGTGCTCCAAATTGTTCTTAATCTGTGTGCATCATGGTATTTCTCCCATGTATTGATGTCTTGATCTTAATTAATTTTGTTTTTTACATACTCATTATTCCTATTTGGTAATTCACTATAATTGCTTTTTTCTCCATGGTCTTAATATCCTTCCTTATCTATTTGAGGCTATTTATTATTGCCTATTTCAAATTTCTATCTGCCTCTTTAATTAATTCTTTTTTATTTATATGTGGTCATCTTTCTTCTTTCAGCTCGCTCTCCTCTTACTCTTCTCTTTCTCCTGTTAGTCGTCCTTTTCTCCTCCTTCTGTTTCTCCTCCTCTTTTTCCTCTTCTTCTTCCTCATATCTATTTTTTCTTCCTCTTTTTCTTTCTCCTTATCTTCTAATTCTATTTAACAGTAGTTGTAACTACTGAAATATATTTAAATATATTTTTCAACTGTAATTTTTTAGTCATATGGATATATCAGATACTTTTGCTAATTGAATGGAAGTTAAGGCATATACCATTCTTTGCGTCCTCCCAAAATATTCACGACTGGGTAGAGAAATTATGCCAGGGTATGAAGACCTGACCCTGCAAGCTGACTGCTCAACCTATCTGCTGTAATTCCTAACACATAATCCCCTGGGATGCATCTATTACTTTCATTTGCACACAAATGTCCTTGAGCCTTTCTTCATCTGTGATGCCCTAACTATAGGATTGGAGCTTGGATAGGAAGAGAAAATTCTGAACCAGCAAGAGCTGCTAATAGTTCCTCCTCTAAGCTGGGCTCTGATGACATCCTGACATTATCCAGCCAATTAAGGCAAGCTCTTCATGGGTGCTGCTCTTTCACTGCCAAGCAGTGTGTAAGATGCAGTAGCTCTTCTTTGGCTACATCAAAAGAGCACACACAGATCAAAGTTTCCTCCAAGATATTCCCCCAGGGTAGTGCCATGAATTTCTGTCTCACTAGTAAGTCACAACTGACTTCTGTTTTTCTAATTATTTTTTATAGTCCTGATGTCTGTTTTTCAAAAACACACATGACTCTCACTTTCGGGCAATCCCCAGGATTGGGTCTGAGTGTAAATCAACGGCCTTCTGTACTAGTTTTTTATTTGTTCAGAAATTCGAATCTCCCATTTTTTTTGCTATAGAGTTAATCAGTACCTATTCTGTGGTACACAGTGAAATTACAAATTTGATTATGCAATCCCATCTTATACTTTCAAGTGACTAGAAGTTACAGGCTAAAGTAAAATTTTAAAAGTACATATAAAATAAAAATGCAAGACATTTTTGACCTATTTAGCTTTTTTCCTCCCTTGATTTGTAGAGGAAAAACAAAAGCTTGCATTATTTTTTGAGAAAGTCCCATGAGTTCTTTGTTTGCTAAAGATGATTATATGACCAAAAATGTTTCATAGCTTTCAATAAATGAAGAAAGCTCCTTCTGCTGAATAAAATAACATAAAAAAATTATATGCATATTAAGTCTGGATGTCAAGGGAGCAATGCATCTGCCTAGAGAATTAAACTAATTAAAACCACAGTTCCCTCAATATGCTAAGAGTTTTTATTTTGACATTTACGTCTTTGAAGCACATAATTCTAGATATCATGTTTTTTTCCACCACATTTTATATTATATAAAACCGAATAAGACATTACTACAATACAGTGTTTGCAATTACGTCTTTTTAGGAGAAATTGATAAAGATTAAGAGCTATGGTTTATTATTGATTTTCTAAATGCTAGGCACCATNAAAAAATTATATGCATATTAAGTCTGGATGTCAAGGGAACAATGCATCTGCCTAGAGAATTAAACTAATTAAAACCACAGTTCTCTCAATATGCTAAGAGTTTTTATTTTGACATTTACGTCTTTGAAGCACATAATTCTAGATATCATGCTTTTTTCCACCACATTTTATATTATATAAAACCGAATAAGACATTACTACAATACAGTGTTTGCAGTTATGTCTTTTTTTTTTTTTATAATTAATTTTATTTTATTATATTATGTTAATCACCATACAGTACATCCCCTGAT
>NW_023254559.1:1117-1286 GCF_002007445.2 Ailuropoda melanoleuca | reverse complement strand
GCTGGAAGCAATGGAACGAAAAGGCCCAAAACACGTCCGTCAGAAACAACACCGTACAGGGACCGTCTTAGAAATATCATCACCCTTCGTGAATAGGGAAACCTAAGGGAAAGTGGTCGCGGAAGCCTGACGAGAGTGCCACATAGTGGTCTCTGAGACCCCACACAGT
>NW_023254559.1:213-988 GCF_002007445.2 Ailuropoda melanoleuca | reverse complement strand
ACAGGATTTTCGAGGACTCAGCGCCCTTCTCATTGTTAATAAAGCAGAGCGTCCAGGAAAACTCCTCCAGCGAACAGCAACTTTTTCACTGGTGACCCCGATTCCACATTGGGTGTAGGGGCCTGGGGAAGATCCAGCCCTTAGAACCAAGTAACAAAGTGTGAGGGGAAAGCCCTTGAAGGCACGATGGCCTTATGGAAGGTGGAATAGGAATCAAGGTGCTTTGATACCGTGAGTGAAACACGACGAACACAGCACTGAGAAAGACAATTCGGCCAAAACCCGCTTCCAACGAAATGTTTGCTCCCTGGGGAAATCCTGTCAAAACTGCTGGCGGCAATGGAACGAAAAGGCCCAAAACACGTCCGTCAGAAACAACACCGTACAGGGACTGTCTTAGCACTATCATCACCCTTCGTGAATAGGGAAACATGAGGGAAAGTGGTCGCGGAAGCCTGACGAGAGTGCCCCATAGTGGTCTCTGAGACACCACACAGTCCAGGGAAATATCAACGATCATCATCTCTCGTGAGTAAGGGAGCATGAATGAAATGAACAGGATTTTCGAGGACTCAGCGCCCTTCTCATTGGTAATAAAGCAGATCGCATAGTGAAAACACCTCCAGCGAACAGCAGCCTTTTCACTGGGGACCCCGATTCCACATTGGGTGTAGGGACTTGTGGAGGATCCAGCCCTTAGAACCAAGAAACAAAGTGTGAGGGGAAAGCCCTTGAAGTCACGACGGCCTTATGGAAGGTGGAACAGGAATCAAGG
>NW_023254559.1:0-169 GCF_002007445.2 Ailuropoda melanoleuca | reverse complement strand
GAAACACGAGGAACACAGCACTGAGAAAGACAATTCGGCCAAAACCCGCTTCCAACGAAATGTTTGATCCCTGGGGAAATCCTGTCAAAACTGCAGCAGGCAATGGAACGAAAAGGCTCAAAACACGTCCGTCAGAAACAACACCGTACAGGGACCGTCTTAGCATTAT
>NW_023254558.1:0-6815 GCF_002007445.2 Ailuropoda melanoleuca | reverse complement strand
AGCAGGGGGAGCGGCAGGCAGAGGGAGAAGCAGGCTCCCTGCTGAGCAAGGAGCCTGATGCAGGGCTCGGTCCCAGGATCCTGGGATCATGACCTAAGCTGAAGGCAGATGCTTCACCTACTGAGCCACCCAGGCATCCCCAGAAATACAATCTTTTTTTTTTTTTAAGATTTTATTTATTTATTTGACAGAGACAGCCAGCGAGAGAGGGTACACAAGGAGGGGGAGTGGGAGAGGAAGAAGTAGGCTTCCCAGCGGAGCAGGGATCCCAGGAACCTGGGATCACGCCCTGAGCCGAAAGCAGACGCTTAATGACTGAGCCACCCAGGCGCCCCCAGAAATACAGTCTTGATTTCAAAGACACTTAGCTGTCATTTCCAGTATGGTGAGATATGCAATCAAAATCAAGGAGGTATTTGTTGAAGGTTGGGGGTGAGCAGCTTTTATAACGATTCCAGGTTTGAGATAATGTCAAATGAGATGTCATTTTCATTTTCTACTAACAGTGCGAGATTGGCCTCTCTTTTTGGACTGGATCAGGCATCTGCTGGCCATGGAAATGAATTCTTCCAGTACACAGCCCCAAAGCAACCTAAAAAAGGCCCAGGAGCAGCAGCAACAGGTAAGTGAAGAAGTTAGGATTGATCCCTAACAGGTTAGTTGGAACGATAAGCAGCTTGTCCATCCTCAGTCAGTCTGGCCAAGTTCACTGCCAGTGGTGCATTCCTCCCTAAGCTCTGATAGCCTAAATTCCAGCACCTAGATAGTATGCCCTTTTTTAGAAGCTGGAGGAAGAATGTCTCAGGCGAACTCTGTGAACAGCGCTCTCTAAAACTGCCCAAGGCACTCTAGGTAGGCACTCTGCCGTGTTTTGGCGGGAGAGAAGAGCTGCTTTTCACTTCTTTTACCTGGATAGGTTAGATGTATGCTAACAGTGACTTTTTCCCAACTGGACAGTGATGCTCAGTACTGTATTCCCTGTACCTTTCATCATGACAGAGGCACCCTGAATGGACACTTGTCGAATGAAAGGAGAGAAAGGGGCAACTAGTATTTCTAAAATGCGTGCTTTGGGTCTAGTCTCAGGTGCTTTACATAGATTGCCTTATTTAATTGTCTCAGCAGTGCTGTGAAATAGGGAAGACTACCACCAGTTTAGAGGTTCAGAGAGGTTTGGGGACTTGATCAAGGTCATACAGCAGTAAGTGAAATAGTTGAAATTTGAACTCTGACCTGACTCACTCTGAAGCTCCTTCCTCTACACTTGGCTATCTTTGTGTAAGAACCTGAAGAGGAGTTGGGGACTGATAGAGATAGTCCTGAGCAGAATAGGTGGTAAGGGACATTAAATCGTTTGTTGAATGAAGATGAAGATATTGAGTGCCTTTTACATGTTGGGCACAATGCTGACACTGAGGATGTTGTTAGGTTATTGAGAATTAAAGAGTTGCAGCAGATATCATATGGCCCATAAGCCTAAAATATTTTCTGTTTGACCCTGTACAGAAAATGTTTGCTGACCCCTGCTCTAAATCTTACCTGTCACTTTTGGCAGCTTTGCTGTAGATTGCTGGTCATGTTCTGTAAGCCATGACTGGGCCAGATTTCTAGTAGGCTCTGCCTTTACATTTGCTCTGGCACAGGTCTTCATCAGCAGTGTATTTCTGACTCAGTTTAAAGCAGTTGGGTTAATGGATGTGGATAAAAATAAACAACCTCGGTCCCCAGCCAATGAGGTAACTTGATTTTGTTTTAATCGGAAAACAACTACGAGTTAATTATACTATTCAAGGGGAATTATAGAGGCGTTTCAAGTTAAAAATTACCTATACAACCTTATGTAGGCATTTACAAAGTAGCAAGATAGGAGATCCTCTCTGTTCAAGGGATATTTGTATAAGAAATCTTTGCGGGGAAAGTGGCTGCAGCATAGTTCTTGAATCTCTCCAACTCTCAATATAAAAATAGAGCAGATATGAAAAACAAACCTGTGGATAAGATTTACAACAAATCCAGTTGAAAAGTTATCTTCATGAGTATCTCAAAATGCAAGCAAGTCTAGACAAACCACTAACAGCTCCAAGGCTTATGTGGTATCAGCAGTTGCATGGGAGAAAACAGGGTAGCAATGGGATATCTAAATCTGAGCATGGAAGAACCCCAAAACAGCCACTAGATGTTCATGGAAAATATGGCAGGTGAAGCTGAAACTGAAAAGTGTTTTGCCTTCTCTAGTTGTGGGTAGGTACAAGGGGTTGATAATGGAACTGAAAGAACTGGAGCAGTCTTGCTCTTGTGAACTTTTTTTTTCTTTTTTTAAGTAGGCTCCATGCCCAGTGTGGGACTTGAACTCACGACCCTGAGATCAAAAGTCTCATGTTCTACCAATTGAGTCAGCTAGGCGCCCCGCTCCTATGAACTTTTGAAACTCACCCTCCAGGGTGACCTTCCAGGACAGGTCCCCACATTGAGAAGAAACAGCTGAGAATGGAATTAAAATTGAGGAGGATAGGAATATAATAGAAGTGAAGGAGAAAAGATACAGATAAAAGTAGGGATAGAAATAGAATCAGGAAGTCTCAGGAAGAAGCCACCATATTTTTGAGCTCTATGAAAGTGACAGAAGAGGGAGCTCTGTGAAGTTAAGAAAGCCACCTTGAACCCTACCTCCTTATAGAAGTTCAGAAAAGCAAAATTTCACATTAAAATGAGCAGTAGGAACTTACCAGAATCCAACTCCATGTCAAGTTAGAAGAAAAGAGAGAGCAGGAAACAGAATAATATCCCCACAGACAATGAGAGCTCTATTCTGTGAGAATGCTTCTTACTGAATAGGTCAAAAACTACAAGCACCTGTTAACATTAGGAAAATAATATAAGACATGAAACGAGAACATAAATGAGATTAGAAAATCTAAGAAATGAGTAAAAAGACTCAAGAAAGAATTAGAGACGTAAGAAAAATTTCAGAAATGAGGGCTAAACGAGAAGGAACACAAGAGTGAATAAAAACAGATTATACCTGAAGAGAAATAGAAGATTAAAGGAGGAAATTGTTAAAAAATAAAAAATTTAAGAGATAAAAATGTTCCAAAAGAAAGTATGACGAATATTAAGGATGGCAAAGAAGATTCAACACATGGAGAGTGTATGTGTGCACGCGCATACTGGAAGGAAAAAAAGGAAGGGGAAAAGAAACAGACACAACTATAATTCAGGAAAATTTTACTAAACAAAACAAAACAAAAATTTGTAAGTACATATTAAAAGAAGTCCTTTTTGGTGGGGAATTCAGAATCTGTAATACTGATTTCGGAGAGGAAGGACTGCTAAGCCAATGAGAAGATCCCATGATTGCGGGCATCTGACTTACCCTTCTAGCAAATCCTTGAGCAACGTTCCGTTTCCAGGGTATTAGGTAGCGAGAAGAGAACGTACTGGGAGAAATTGAACTAACCTGAAGGAGGATGCTAGGCTGATCTTGGGGGACAGTATTTTTTCTTAGTGTTTCACACTTGTCCTGATAACCTGCCTCTGGCCTTAGTTACTTTTTTGTCATACAGCTGGCTTATCAGGAGAAAAGTTTATTGTTGTGTGACATACAGCTGGACAGTACTGGTTGAATTGACAACTATGTTGTAGGTTTTACAAAATAAGAAGGAAAACATGAAGACCAGCCTAGGACAGTAAGCAAACAATGTAAGTGGGCAATTCATCAAAACAAAGGACCAGTATATAGCTATAGAAAACGTTAAATCTCTGCTTCACTGCAATCAATAAATGCAAATGAAAACAACAATGACATGGCCTTTGCCTTTCCCCTACTGCCCCTCTTTCGCTGGTAAAGATTTAAAAAGCTAGTCTCCTGTTGTAGGCAGGGATGCAAAGCTGGCGTATTCACACTACTCATGGGGCTGTAAACTGATGCGACATTTCTCAAGGGCATTTGGGCAAGATGTAGCAAAACCTTAAAATGTTTTACCCTGCTTCATCCCATAATTCCAGTTTTAAGAATTTATTTTAAGAAAGTAATTAGAGGTACATACAAAAATGTATGTTTTCAGGATGTTCACCACAGCATTATTTATAATAGAGGAAAATTGGAAACCGTCCAAAGAAATGTCAAATAATAGAACATTGGATAAATTCTGGCAGAGTCATAATATGGTATTTTATGTTACCACCAAAAAGCATTTCTAGGGTTATTTTATCTTTGTCTTGGAGACTGTTTTAAAAGAAATACTAGTACTAAATAAGAAAAGAAGGTTGTCAAATTATAACAAATTTTGTTTAAAAAAATAATAAGAAAAAAGCTGTGAAGTTTATGTGTATTGAAAAAGGACCAGGAATAAATACATCAAATTATTAACGTTTACTTTTAATTGGGGAGACTACAGGTCATTTTTATTTTCTTTACCATTTCTGCATTTGCTGAGTTTTGCATATTATAGAGTACCTCTATAATCAGAAAAAAAAATGTATTGGTATTGTTAAAAAACAAAATTCAACTGCGTAAATTTGAAAGATCTTACTGACTTTATTCAGTGACTCATGAATTGGGCAGCATCCCATCTAACAGATAGGAGCCCTGAGGAATTGAACAAAATGACTTTTATAGGCAGAAGGGAGCAAGAACAAGGAAGTTCCAGTAGGCCAAAAAGCAAGATGAGTTATTGCAAGATTACTTCCCTTCAGGGGATGCCAGGGGTCTGTCATGCAGATGACCTAACTAGTGCTGAGCAGGGAATTCCTGATTGACTGTTTTGGGGTTCCATTTCAGGGAGAGCCGAAACTGTAAGGAAGTCTCAGTTTGGCAACTGGGACTTAGCATAAGTGACTCCATTTTAAGCCTGTCATCTTGTTTTTAAAATACAAAAAGAAAGAAATCTAACAAGGATACTTTTGAAAATAAGTTTTTGGTTTCCATGTCTTTGCCTAAGTTCTCACTATTCTTCCATCAGCACATTCATGTGGTGAGTATAAATATGCAATTTTCTCTAAATACACTGTTTTAAAACATTAGTGTTACCTCAAATCATTGGAAAAGTGAAGTGGAAGATATGATCTGAATACCAGCACTAATTTTCTAGCCCGAGATAAGGGAAGGAGAAGCAATTTTATTTATATTAGACCTGGCAAAATATTGGAAAAAGAAAAGAAAGTAGATGGACTATGACCTCGCTTTCTGGGCGGGGCTGCTTGTCCAGCCCCGAGACTTGTTTGGAGTGGAACTGGAGTTGGATTCTAGTCCTAGGCTCGCTGCTATTGTGTCATCGCACTTGACTGCTTAGAGCTTCTGTGTCCTCATCCCCAGATGAGGTCATAGGGCTGTTCTGTGGATCAGATAAGGATACTGGCCATGAAAACATCGTATCACTTAACTGTAAGACGTAAGGAAGAATTTTGAAGATGACTTCAGTGGTTAAAAATCAGTTTTAAGAAAGACATGAATGACATCTTTGTTTTCTTCTTCATCTTCAGGAAATCAGGCGCCAACAAAAGCAGCCCCCACTACAACAGGCACTTCTACCGTATTGGTTGCAACAGCAGTTCATGCGTATCGATAGTAAGTAGCTGAGAAGAAATGCTTTCTGAAGTTGGGTGTGGAATACTGGGTTAAGCTCCTGTCTTTTCTCAGTAAGCCTCTGTTGGTGAAAATGAGCTACACAGACTGCAGAGTCCTTCCTTAGGCGGAGGAACAGTAATGCTTTTTAACATTTCAGTTAGAGAATTCTGCACATAAAACTTTGAAGAGCCATTGTCTCGTGTACTCTATAGGAAGTTCTTGCACCCTCAACAACTGCCTTCTTAAGTGCTCACTCCACTGAGATATTATGAATAGATATTTAGAGAGTAAAGAAGTTATATAAGAGCTTTAAATTATAAACTGTTCACCTCTATCCTTTTCTCGAGGCTGAATTACTAGATCCCCCACTTTTATGTGACAGAAGACAAACCTGTTTTTACTTAGTTTAAGGAAATATTAATACCTATTATTTTTCTTGCTTCTGTAGCACAAATGGTCAGTATGTAAAGCAGGGCAAGTTTGGTGCTGCAGTCCTGGGGAATCACGCAGCCAGAGAGGTGAGAATGCCCCCGTGTCTCGTGTACATTCAGGTGTCCCAGATCATGCCGATGAGCTGGTTTTTACCAGGAGACATTGGGCGCCAATGTCTCCTGTGTCAGAGGATTAAAATGATTGTTCGTGTTGAATGTGAATTTTTAATATGAGGTACGTAGTAACATTTACAGTCACATCTTGCTTACTATTTACATTAGTAAATTGTGCATTAAAACAAATCCAACCACGCAAAATCTTTAAGTTTGACCTTTGTGATATGGTACTAAAGACTTCGGAGAGTTTTAGAGTAAACTATTTACCAAGGACGTCCCTTTGTTAGGTAATGAAAAACACTTAGTGTTCTACTTGGAGTATTTTGTCTTTATGCCTGAATCAGTGACCGGTGTTTATCCTTTGAAAGCTTAACAGTGAGATGGGCAGTGGATCACAGAGCGTACTATTGGTTTGGGTCAAAAAGAAATGTGGCTAGAAGTCCTGAGACTTGATTGCCTTATGTGGGTTGTATCTAGCTTCAGATTCTGCTCCAGAATGTTGTAAACATTTTTGAGAGAAGCATAAGAAATTCTGGAATTTCAAAGGTCCAGTGAACTAAGGGCCACGCTCCTAAGACACTCTGAGACACAGATAGGATGACCTGTTCAAGGTAACTAATGTAATAGACAACACTCATTTGTATTAAAAACAAATAAACTCGGGGCGCCTGCGTGGCGCAGTGGTTAAGCGTCTGCCTTTC
>NW_023254557.1:0-4931 GCF_002007445.2 Ailuropoda melanoleuca | reverse complement strand
CACGGACACATTGGCCCTGGACCAGAATTTCAGTTAATAAAGAAGGATGTTCTGTTACTGGTGTTACCTGGGTGTGTTCTGAGATTCCCAGGAAAGTTCTCAACTAAAAAATGCATCTCACCTAGCGATGCCTGAAATGTCACCNACAGTCTCCTCAGAGCTAAATTGAGTGTGGTGCTGAAGCCATTAAGCAGGACCCTGGGAAAAGAGAACTGTGATTGCCTGGGTGCCCCTCTGGGTGCAGACTGGGGATGGGTGGCAGCAGTCACACTATGGGTTTGCTATCCTGGGCTTACCCCAGAGGAGCAACTGGGATTTCCAGGCTGAATGTTGAACGAGTAGGAATTTTCACATGATAATAATGGCAGAAACTTACGAGCTGCTTCCCAGATCATTTCCTTATTTGACCCCCTTCCACTCCACCAAAGAAGATGGAGTGGGCAGAGATTATTCTCATCTGCATTTGGCAGTTGAGAAAACCAACTCAACTGGGTGAAGCAAAAAAAAAAGGTCACAAAGCCATCGAATGGCAGAGCTAGAATTTTAGTTTTAGCCTCCTGACTGTACTGTACATACTTATATTGGACTTGACAAGCACTTAGAAGCAGTGTGACTTTGGGGTCAGATAAATGTGGGCTTGAATCCATGTTCCACCCTGCAGGATCTTTCGGTTTTGATGTGTTGTGATAATCATATTTATTTTGGGGGGGTGGTCTACAGTTCTATGAGAATTCCATGCATGGATCCTTGTGAACACTACCACCAGTGGGATAAACTACATTTCAAACACCTCAAATAACCCCCTTGTGTGTGCCGGGCTCGTGGAAGGCTCCATGGGGACGCTAATGGGCTGCTTGTTCCCATGCTGCTATCGATAGGGTTCAATGTCAGAGAGGAGCAAACTCATTAGCAGTATGTGATAGGCATACCGGTTAGAAAGATTGGGGCTGCAAGTGACAGAAAGTCCGAATCAAGATGGCTTGAGGCCAAAGAACACATCTTATCTCACGTAACGAAACGTCCAAAGGCAGAGCGACTTGCAGGTGTTCCTGGCCCTCTTCTCTAGGATACTCTTGGCTCCATATCTTGGCTGCATTCTCTGAATGTTAAAATGCTGCAGATGTTTCAGGCATCACTTTCAGACATAACATATTCAGAGGCATAAAGATACCATCCTCTTCTCTTTTCTTCTCTGGAATAAGATATTCTTGACTGGAAGCCCCAGGGCAAAGCATCCCACTCATGTGCCTGTAGGTTAACTAATCATGGGCAAGGGGAATTGGTTTCCCCTGATGAGTTTATGCTACTCAGGATACAATGACTAGGGTGGGATGTGGTCAACTTCCCATGAAGCATGCGGCTGTATGGTGGGTTCTGTTAAGAAGTGGGGAGTGGTGTTACAGATAAACAGAAGGCAATGAACAGGAAATCTACAGGTGGATTTCTGCTGACAGCTCATTTCCCCCTGCCCTACATCAATGCACCTGTCTGAATCAGCACAGGAGTTAATCTCCAGCCTATTGGAACCTTTCAGTCTTGTTACTGTGTGTGTGTGCGTGTGTGTGTGTGTGTACAGGTGTACAGGCAGGGGCAGGGAAACCATGGGGAGGCGAAAGAGAAAGAGGTAACAAAACAACTGCTGGGGATATTATTATATGGAACCAACATTAGCCTTACAGTGACAAGAATATCCTGTTTTCTTATTATATATAAAATAAAAAATCCCACCTGGAAGTCATTAGTACGAATCTCTGTATCTCTCCATTCTATAAGACAATTATTCCAGTAAGACAATTATTCCAAATTCCCGCAAGGTCAAAAAGAAGGAATTAGTTGATTTGGGATAAAATAATATAATGTATTCAAGTTATTTTTTTTTCACTATGTAAGTTGCAGAAATAAAGTTGCCGTATAATTAGTGCATAAATGACTCATCGGAGAGGTGGAATGTTGTTTTTCTTTTTTATTAGGACTTTCTAGTGGCTGGTTGGTGGGAGGCAAATGTTTCCAACAAGTTTTAAAGCAATATTTTATGGGTTTTCACTTAGTGCTGACAAAGGATGGACACAAAGCAGTATGACGTCTTAACAGATCAACTAGCGACTCAGCATCAGCTCTTGGACTGGGGTAGTTATCTTGATTCACAATCCACTTAATCTAGTCTATTCTCTTGGTCACTTTCCAAGAGTGTTCAAAAGTATGTTGGCTCCTTGAGAGCAGAAGCTATGTCCTATTAATCTCTGTGTCTCCAGGCAATGCCTACCATAGTGTCTGGTCCATACTAAGTGTTCAGTGAACATCTGCTGAACTGAACTTAGAAATGTCACATAGGTGTCCTCGGTACTTTAAGTTTCCATGTCTCTCTTATCCTTAGTGTATCTTGCAGGTATCGAAATACATTTATTTTCCACTCCTGTCCTTCTTCCTGGGTCTCCCTCAGGTAATATAGAAAGTCAAAGCAATAGAGAATCTTGTTATTTGATCTGAATGCGTGGGGGACTATTCATTTTTATGCAGCTGGGAAACAAAAAGATTTTGCAAAGACCAACAATTACCCCATTTATGCTGATAGGAAGAAATTGAGTGATCTTGCCCAAAGCCACCACGGACACATTGGCCCTGGACCAGAATTTCAGTTAATAAAGAAGGATGTTCTGTTACTGGTGTTACCTGGGTGTGTTCTGAGATTCCCAGGAAAGTTCTCAACTAAAAAATGCATCTCACCTAGCGATGCCTGAAATGTCACCGTCAGTGTTAGGCCCCTTGGCACTAAGTTTCTGATTTGACATTATATTTGCATAACACTTTTTAGTTGACAAACTACTTTACACATCATCTCATTTAATGCTCCCAGCAACAGGGAGAAATGGACAGGGTGGGCCTCATTAACCCTGTCTTGGAGATTAGGGGACTGAAGTTCACAGAAGTTAAATAAGTTGGAAAGCCAAAGAGACTTGAAAGCTATGAATATAGTTGGCTTCAAATTATCCACAACTTTGTTCATTGCCCCCCACATCCTGCAAACCTTCCCCTTCCTTCCTTATTTCCAGTAGTTGGAATGAATTCTTCCATGATCTGTGTTCTATCCAATGCAGCCAACAGATCCTGTCATTATGGCATTTGGCTAGCTCTGCTTTATTTTTAAAGAACCTTAATACTTTCAAGGAACTTAAAGTTAGTCAGGCCCAAACAGACATCTGCTGCTGGAATTCCACCTATACCATCCTTTACAAGGAGTCCAGACTCCTAGGATACTTCCATTGACAGGGATCTCACTACCTCTCAAGGCAGCCTATTTCCTTAAGAAACCTTCTTATAAAGCTCTCCATTTTGGAGAGGTTTCTGCCTTCTCTGGGAGAATGTGAACTCTTTACAGATAAGGCTGGGTATCCTTATCATCCCTGCATCTTACCCGCCTCCTCCTTTTGTAGCAGAAGCTCAATAAAAGTTTGTTGAATGAATAAATCAGTGGATGAACGGTTGGATGAGTTTCTAATAAAAGCTTCAAACAGCTCCGTCTAGTATCTTTCAGAAGCTATTGACCTGCCACCCAAGGTGTTTTTAGTTGCTAATTTACTTTCCTCCAGTTGGGGTTTTGGCATCCCTAATGCAAATATTTTTGAAATACAAAGCCCAAGCCTTCGGTCTGGCCTCTCATAAACTGGATGCATATCATAACTGAGCACAAGGAGATGCGAGATATGGAAGTGTAGTAAATATATGGGCAGCTGGCTGCAGGGAGATATAAACTGATAACGGGCTGCAGGGAGATAACAGTTAAGGAGGAAGGCAAGGCCGTTGTTTCCTACTGGGAAGGAGCAAGCAACGCAATGATTTGTTGGAGGCAGCAGAACATGGTGGGAAGGCAGAGGTGGGGCACCCTCGTGGTTAAACTCGTGCCAGTTGTCACCGACTGCATGCACCTGAATCCTGGCT
The DNA here is from genome assembly GCF_002007445.2 of Ailuropoda melanoleuca. Lineage (NCBI taxonomy): Eukaryota > Metazoa > Chordata > Mammalia > Carnivora > Ursidae > Ailuropoda > Ailuropoda melanoleuca. The sequence continues at coordinate 995 of NW_023254557.1, read as the reverse complement.
CTTTGCTTACCAGCCGAATGACCCTGGGGAAACCATGTCGTCCTTCTATCATCCAGTTTCCGATATAGAAAGTAGAGACGAAATGAGTTAGTGCATGAAAAGCACCTAGAAGAGCGCATGACGTTTAATTTATCTTCACGATGGGATTGGTGGTCAGGCAGCCAGGGTTCTAGCCCCGGGTCTGTCTCTAACTAGCTGTGTGAGTGGGTCCCATGAGTGCTTTTCTTGAGTCATCAATAATACGGGGATGAGAATATACTTCAGAGAGTGGTCATGGCCGTTAAATGCACTGAATACATCACCCTGTTCTAATTGTCAGCTGCTCTGAGATGCAGTTCAAGCCGGTGGGGACGTGCTCATCCTGCATGCTCTGGATGGCCAAAGCTCTGCCCAGGGTATCAGGGAATTCCTGGAGGTGTTTGCCTCCCTGGCATCACCTAAGCTCAGGGTTCCTGCATCCTTGAGAACAGACTCTCTGTGGCATCATGTCTACCCCAATCGTTTTCTTCTCTTTTTACAAAAATCGCAACTAGTTCTTTTGCCAGGCACTTGTGAATTAGGGAGATACTGCTCCTGACTTGAAAGGAGCGTGTGTGTGCGTGCGCACGTGCGTGTTTGGGAAAGGGGAAATCTGAATCCACAGCTCCTAGCCTCTCGCCATGCATGCAGCCTTCCCCTGCTCTCTTCTCTTCACCTTACAACCCCCAGATTGTCGAGGAAACCCCAAACTCTTCCCTCTCCTATAAAGAGCCATTGATCTCTTTTCAGATGTTTTGGCACCGGCTGATAGTCAAGACTAAGGTCTCGTCTTCATCCAAAGCATTTATTACGGGATTTTTTTCCCCAACTAAAGACAGCCTCCCTTCCACTGTTCTTCAAGTTAACTGGTAAGTCTATAACATTTGACTGGGTCTTCAATAAATGCTCCTTCACCCAGATTCACTTTCAATTTAATAACTCTCCCTCACTCCCGTTCTCTTTTTTCTCATGCGGAG
>NW_023254556.1:7519-7606 GCF_002007445.2 Ailuropoda melanoleuca | reverse complement strand
AACTTTACATCAAAAACTAGGGATGTACTGTATGGTGACTAACATAATATAATAAAAAATATTATTATAATTAAAAAAAAAAGAAAA
>NW_023254556.1:453-7396 GCF_002007445.2 Ailuropoda melanoleuca | reverse complement strand
GAAGGATAGTAAGGAGGGCACGTATTGCATGGTGCCCTGGGTGTTATATGCAACTAATGAATCATAGAACTTTACATCAAAAACTAGGGATGTACTGTATGGTGACTAACATAATATAATAAAAAATATTATTATAATTAAAAAAAAAAGAAAAAAAAAAGCTTCTGCACAGCCAAGGAAACAGTCAAAAAAACTAAGAGGCAGCCCACAGAATGGGAGAATATATTTGCAAAGGACACTATAGATAAAAGATTAGTATCGAAGATCTTCAAAGAACTTCTCAAACTCAATACACGTGAAACAAATAATCAAATAAAAAAATGGGCAGAAGATATGAACAGACACTTTTCTGATGATGACATACAAATGGCTAACAGACACATGAAAAAATGTTCAAAATCATTAGCCATCAGGGAAATTCAAATCAAAACCACACTGAGATACCACCTTACACCGGTTAGAATGGCAAAAATGGACAAGGCAGGAAACAACAGATGTTGGAGAGGATGTGGAGAAAGGGGATCCCTCTTAACAGATAATACCTTAAAAAATCAGACAAAGTGCTTGCTTTCATTTCTACTCCTCCCAACTCCTCAGAAGCATTTATACAGTCCATCTTTTCTACTGTACACATTCTTATGGGTTTCTAGAAGTCATGTGTTTAGTTTTAATTTGCACTTGTCTGATAACCCATGTAGTTTATTGTCTCTACTTATGCTTATTGGTAATTTGGGTAATTTTACCCTGTGTTTATGGGTAATTGTAAATGGTCTGTTCTTAGTCATTTGCTGCTGTTTCATTGGGTAGTCTGTTTTTTCTCATTGGTTTCTGGGAGTTCTTCATGTATATGTATATTCCTGGATATAAACCCTTTGCTGGTATATGTATTGACAATGTATTCTTTTGTAATGCAGCTTGATTTTTCTTTTCTTTTTTTTGATTTTTCAAGGTTTTTTAAAAATTACATTCAATTAGCCAACGTATATACTACATCATTAGTTTTTGATGTAGTGTTCAACAATTCAAGGCTTGCTTTTTCTCTTTTTTTTTTAGTTTCAGAAGTAGAATCAGTTGCATACAACATCCAGTGCTCATTACTTCAAGTGCCCGCCTTAATTCCCGTCACCCACTTACCCCATCCCCCCATCCACCTTCCCTCCAGCAACCCTGTTTCCTATAGTTAAGAATCTCTTATAGTTTGTCTCTCTCTCTGTTTTTGTCTTATTTTATTTTCCCTTCCTTTCCCCTATGTTCATCTGTTTTATTTCTTAAATTCCACATATGAGTGAAATCATATTATATTCTTCTTTCTCTGACTGACTTATTTTGCTTAGCATTTTGGCTTCCTTTTTCATAATCTTTATGGGTCTTCTGATGAATTATGTATCTCAATGTAGTCATTATATATTAAGATTATGTATCTTAATGTAGACATAGCTATTAATTTTTTTCCTATGTGTCTAACTTCATATCTAATTTAAGAAATTTTTGTTTCCCCAAAGAAACTGAAGCTATCCCCCTAAGTTTTTATATTAAAAAGATTCTTCTTTGGGGCACCTGGGTGGCTCAGTCAGTTAAGTGTCTGACTCTTGATTTTAGTTCAGATCATGATTTCAGGTTCATGAGACTGGGCCCTGTGTTGGGCTCCATGCTGAGCATAGAGTCTGCTTGAGATTCTCTCTCTCCCTCTGCCCCTCCCATCCTGCTCATGTGCTCTTTTTTTCTCTCTCTTTAAAAAAAAAAGATTCTTGGGGCGCCTGGGTGGCATAGCAGTTGGGCGTCTGCCTTCGGCTCAGGGTGTGATCCCGGCATTGTGGGATCGAGCCCCACATCAGGCTCTTCTGCTATGAGCCTGCTTCTTCCTCTCCCACTCCCCCTGCTTGTGTTCCCTCTCTCGCTGGCTGTCTCTATCTCTGCCAAATAAAAAAAAAAAGATTCTTGTTTTTCTTTTCATGTGTGTCTAAAATCCATCGGGTTTCACTTTTGGTGTATGTTTTAAGGTACAGACACAAATTAATTTTCTTCTGTATGGATAGAATTTATTAAAAATTCCATCTTTCTCTGACTGATCAAATTTGCAACATAACAAACTTCTCTGTATTCTATCTGAGTAAATCAGTTTTTAATTTTTTGTGCTAGGGCTCACTTATTGCAGCACAGATAATCAAGATGCATTGTATAGCAGTTCTAGTTACAGTAGACACAAGAATGTGGTAAAAAGATTAGGTCAAGATAAATGGTTTACATAAATGTTGTGTCCCAAAGGTAGATGGGGTAATTCCTATGTATAAAATCCATAAAAATTTTTTAGGATATTTAAATAAAAGATACTATTATAAAATAATATATTACTTTGACCTTTATCATTGCTCAAATGTATTGCCTTGCTTAAGAGTACAAATTATAGTTGACAGCACTAATTTTCCAAATAATAAATCATTTCCATGAAAATTGCATGGTAATGAGGGGCACAGATTCTTTTAATTCTTGAGTCTCTAGTGAGTACAAAATACTCTGTCTCTTGTATTTTGTGCATTTTGTCACTTTGCAGGTTTGCCCTAATTAGGGCTTGGTTAAATGATGTTGCCAAAGTCAGAGAGTAATAGTTAAGAACATAAATTAAAAATTAAAACATATAATTTGTATTAAAACACTTTAATTTTTAAAAAAATTGAATGCACTGTGGTGAACCGAACCTCTTATTAAAAGCATCTTTAAATAGTCCCTAAAATTCTGAATAATGTTATCAGTCAAATCTAGAAGAAGAAAAAATTCCATCCTTTCTCTATTCCACTTCAATATTGTCTTTGTTGTGGATCAAATGACTGAATATAAGTTACCATGACTCTTTTTTCTTCTTGAATTTCCATTTGAATTTTAGATTCTGATAGACAATTACAAAACAAAACTATTAATACTTTATTTAGAATGCTATTCAAAACATAAAACAGGTCATCTGTGAAGATGGCGGAGGAGCAGGAGGCTTAAATTTCGTCTGGTCCCAGGAACGCAGCTAGATAGCTATCAGACCATTCCGAACACCTACAAACTCAACTGGAGAATGAAGAAAAGAATGGCAGCAACTCTATGAACAGAAAAGCGACCACTTTCTGCAAGGAACCCAGTTTAAAACAGGAGTTGAGCTCCAGCTCGGCGTTCCAAGATGGCGGAGTGGCAGGAGACCTAAAGTTCATCTGGTCCCAAGAACNCATGATTTCAGGTTCATGAGACTGGGCCCTGTGTTGGGCTCCATGCTGAGCATAGAGTCTGCTTGAGATTCTCTCTCTCCCTCTGCCCCTCCCATCCTGCTCATGTGCTCTTTTTTTCTCTCTCTTTAAAAAAAAAAGATTCTTGGGGCGCCTGGGTGGCATAGCAGTTGGGCGTCTGCCTTCGGCTCAGGGTGTGATCCCGGCATTGTGGGATCGAGCCCCACATCAGGCTCTTCTGCTATGACTGCTTCTTCCTCTCCCACTCCCCCTGCTTGTGTTCCCTCTCTCGCTGGCTGTCTCTATCTCTGCCAAATAAAAAAAAAAAGATTCTTGTTTTTCTTTTCATGTGTGTCTAAAATCCATCGGGTTTCACTTTTGGTGTATGTTTTAAGGTACAGACACAAATTAATTTTCTTCTGTATGGATAGAATTTATTAAAAATTCCATCTTTCTCTGACTGATCAAATTTGCAACATAACAAACTTCTCTGTATTCTATCTGAGTAAATCAGTTTTTAATTTTTTGTGCTAGGGCTCACTTATTGCAGCACAGATAATCAAGATGCATTGTATAGCAGTTCTAGTTACAGTAGACACAAGAATGTGGTAAAAAGATTAGGTCAAGATAAATGGTTTACATAAATGTTGTGTCCCAAAGGTAGATGGGGTAATTCCTATGTATAAAATCCATAAAAATTTTTTAGGATATTTAAATAAAAGATACTATTATAAAATAATATATTACTTTGACCTTTATCATTGCTCAAATGTATTGCCTTGCTTAAGAGTACAAATTATAGTTGACAGCACTAATTTTCCAAATAATAAATCATTTCCATGAAAATTGCATGGTAATGAGGGGCACAGATTCTTTTAATTCTTGAGTCTCTAGTGAGTACAAAATACTCTGTCTCTTGTATTTTGTGCATTTTGTCACTTTGCAGGTTTGCCCTAATTAGGGCTTGGTTAAATGATGTTGCCAAAGTCAGAGAGTAATAGTTAAGAACATAAATTAAAAATTAAAACATATAATTTGTATTAAAACACTTTAATTTTTAAAAAAATTGAATGCACTGTGGTGAACCGAACCTCTTATTAAAAGCATCTTTAAATAGTCCCTAAAATTCTGAATAATGTTATCAGTCAAATCTAGAAGAAGAAAAAATTCCATCCTTTCTCTATTCCACTTCAATATTGTCTTTGTTGTGGATCAAATGACTGAATATAAGTTACCATGACTCTTTTTTCTTCTTGAATTTCCATTTGAATTTTAGATTCTGATAGACAATTACAAAACAAAACTATTAATACTTTATTTAGAATGCTATTCAAAACATAAAACAGGTCATCTGTGAAGATGGCGGAGGAGCAGGAGGCTTAAATTTCGTCTGGTCCCAGGAACGCAGCTAGATAGCTATCAGACCATTCCGAACACCTACAAACTCAACTGGAGAATGAAGAAAAGAATGGCAGCAACTCTATGAACAGAAAAGCGACCACTTTCTGCAAGGAACCCAGTTTAAAACAGGAGTTGAGCTCCAGCTCGGCGTTCCAAGATGGCGGAGTGGCAGGAGACCTAAAGTTCATCTGGTCCCAAGAACTCAGTGAGAGAGCTACCAAACCATTCTGAATACCTATGAACGCAACTGGAGAATGAAGAAAAGAGTAGCAGAAACTCTATGAACAGAAAAGCGACCACTTTCTGCATGAAGGAGAAAAGATGGCAGAGGAGCAGGCAACCCTTTCTCAGCTGGTCCCGAGTCGAGCTGGATATCTACCAGACCATCCTGAAAACCCACGGAATCAGCCTGAGATGCAGGAAGATACACCTGGATCTCTACAAACGAACATCTCCAGTGCTGAGTATTGAGGTACCAAATGGGGAGCTGTGAATCCGTGCAGATATAGGAAGAGAAATGGAAGGGGGAGGGAGTCTCCGTGCTCAGGCGCTGTGTAGCAGTAGGCACTTGTGCTCGGGAGCGGGTTGACTCGTGGACTGGCACCCGTGAGAGAGCAGACTGAGCCCAGGAATGCACATGTCCAAACTGAAAACCGGAGCCCCAGAGTGTACACTCGAACGAGACTGAAACCTAGAGCTCGGGAGTGTGCGCGACCAGACTGAAAACTGGCGCTCCAGAGCACACGCAAACCATACTGAAACAGGGAGCTTGGGAGCTCGGGAGTACGTGTGGGAACCGAGGGCAGCTGGTGGTGTTAGAAGCACAAAGGACAGAGACGTGCCAACCCTGGAAGTGAGGGCTGGGACTCAGGCTGTGGGACGCACATCCTGGGTTGCTGCAGGGTTTTTAGCAGCACCAATAGAAACAGAGTTAAAGTGGCCAAGAGAGTTAAGTGGAGAGCAGACTGCGATCTCTCTGTTCTGAGACAGAGGCTAGGATATGTCCACTGCTGCTCTGACTCTCAGAAGAGGAACAGAAAACTGCCAGGGAAAGCCGCCAGAGAACAAAAGCCCGGAAATACCGGCCCACAGTGTGCCCAGCCCCATACCCTCTCGCAGGGGATGGGGCAACTCTACCCAAAAAGGGTTTCCTGAATATCAGCGTGGCAGGCCCCTCCCCCAGAAGGCAGGCTGAAAAATCAGGAAGCCAACATCCCTAAGGTCCCTATAAAACAAGTGACACTGCCTGTGTCCTGGTCAATAACTTGGGCTCTGGGCATCCCCAAAACCTCTCCTCATCAGAATGACAAGAAGGAGAAATCCCCCCCAGCAAAGAGAAGATAATGAGTCTGTGGCCTCTGCCACAGAACTGATGGATATGGATATAACCAAAATTGTCAGAAATGGAGTTCAGAGTAACAATGGTCAAGATGATGTGTAGGCTTGAAAAAACTATTAATGAAAATATTAACAAGAATATAAAATCTCTAAGGGCAGAAATGAGAGCGAGTCTGGCAGAAATTAAAAATGCTATGAATCCAACACAGTCTAAACTAGACGTTCTGACAGCCAGGATAAATGAGGCAGAAGAACGAATTAGTGAATTGGAGGATGGGATGGTAGAAGAGAAAGCTAAACAGAAATTTGGCTAAAAAAAAATCCAATCTCAAGAATGTAGATTACGGGAGATTACTGACTCAATGAAACGTTCTAATGTCAGAATCATTGGCATCCCTGAGGGGGTAGGGAAAGAGAGAGGTCTAGAAGAGATATTTGAACAAATTATAGATGAGAACTTCCCTAATGTGGCAAAGGAAACAAGCATTTGTGTCCAGGAAGCAGAGAGGACCTCTCCCAAGGACAATGGGAACAGACCCACACCATGTCACGTCATAGTGAAATTCANCGGGAGATTACTGACTCAATGAAACGTTCTAATGTCAGAATCATTGGCATCCCTGAGGGGGTAGGGAAAGAGAGAGGTCTAGAAGAGATATTTGAACAAATTATAGATGAGAACTTCCCTAATGTGGCAAAGGAAACAAGCATTTGTGTCCAGTAAGCAGAGAGGACCTCTCCCAAGGACAATGGGAACAGACCCACACCATGTCACATCGTAGTGAAATTCGCAAATATTAGATCCAAGGATACAGTATTGAAAGTGGCCAGGGGGAAGAAAATCTTTATGTACAGAGGGAAAAAAATATCAGAATAACGTCAGACCTGTCTACAGAAACCTGGCAGGCTAGGAAGGGTTGGCAGGGTATTTTCAAAGCTCTATCTGAGAAGAACATGCAGCCAAGGATCCTTTATCCAGCAAGGCTGTCATTCAGAAT
>NW_023254556.1:0-356 GCF_002007445.2 Ailuropoda melanoleuca | reverse complement strand
AAGGGGGGTTCTATAAAAGTAAAAAGGCCCCAAGAGTGATACAGAACAGAAAGTTACAATCTATAGAAACAAAGACTTCACAGGAAACATAACATCATTAAAATCATATCTCTCAATAATCATTCTCAATGTGAATAGCCTAAATGCTCCCATAAAATGCCACAGGGTTGCAGATTGGATAAAAACACATGACCCATCCATTTANTTCAATGTGAATGGCCTAAATGCTCCCATAAAACGCCACAGGGTTGCAGATTGGATAAAAACACATGACCCATCCATTTGCTACTGCAAAGACTCATTTTGAACCTAAAGAAACATCCAGACTGAAAGTGATGTGATGGAAAAACATTTTT
>NW_023254555.1:8351-9927 GCF_002007445.2 Ailuropoda melanoleuca | reverse complement strand
TCCCCTCTGCTCCCTAGGCCCCGGGACTGCAGCTCCAGCTGTCTCACTCCTGTCCTCCTGCAGGAGAGGCCACCACACCCCCGCCCTCCAGCAGCAATCACGAGAGGTGTGGGAGCCAGGGCTCTGCCANGCCAGGGCTCTGCCGGGCACCCCAGGCCCCGCCGAAGCCCCGCATGTCCCCCACCCGCGACACAGGGGACCTTCTTGGTCCTAGGGTCCGTCACCTTCAGGCAATGAGAGCAGAGGCATCCACACCTAGAGGTGGCCGGCAGAGCGTCCCAGGGAGCGTCCCGTGCCCACCCCTGCCTGTTAGTCTCGGGCTACCGGCCAACTCCCCGCCGAGAACAGAAGCCCGCGGGGCAGGGAGATGGTCTGCCCTGTTCACTGAACTATGCACAGCATCTAGGAGGGGCTTCATGTCCATTTGCCGAGTGAAGGAAGCCTCGCCAGCACCTGACAGATGTCTGAGTGGGTCTGGGGCCCCTCTGCCAACCCCCCAGGGACCCTTGCACTGGCTACACCCAGGATGGGACCCCCAGATGGAATCGGAGGCCTCCTCTCAGCCAGGAAAGCGGCTTTGCTGCAGACACAGGATGCCCAGGCTTGAGGTGGACAGCTGCTTCCTGGCAGAGCGGAGCCGCCTCAGCCACAGGCCACCCCCTCCGTGGGCCAGCCACGGGGTCAGGGACTGGTCCCAACAGGCCTGTCAGCAGCCCCGTGTGTGGGGTCGGGCCTCGTGGCACACAGGGTCCCCACGAGACAGCTGAGACTCAGAGAGGGAAGCGCCATGCCCCAGAAGCACAGCCCGGAGATGAGGGGGAGCCAGGGTGTGGGACAGGGGCCTGTCAGCCTTTCCTGAGCCCCAGGTGCCGAAGGGCTGGGGGGAGGGGCAGTGAGCCAGGAGAGGGGACAGGGAGGGGGCGGCCGTGGCTCCCGCAGCCTCCTCAGGGTGTCAGCAGGAACCGTCCACACTCTCTGGCCCTCACCCAGGGCAGGCCGGGCTCATTTTAACAATGGGGCTAAGCTTTGGACAAAGGAGGGATGGTTCCTAAAACAGAAACGGCAAGAAGATTCCTGTCCGTGTCCCGAAGTGCAACAGAATATAGCCAATGGGTTCGGATGATCTTACACGTATGTGAAGGGGGACTTTGCACCTGGGCAGGGCTGGGGCTGGACCAGGAGCAGGGGGATGAAGGGAGCAGCCCAGACTCCTTGGGTTGGGAGGATGGCCACTTAAGGGGGCCCTGCCCCCTCCGCTCCACATTCCAGGCTCTGTGCCAAGTGCTCGGTCCATCACCAGCCCCACATCTGTCCCACATTTGTCAAGTTAGGGTCACCCTATTTCACAGGGGCACGCTCAGCCCGAGGCGCCCCAAGGCCGCAGGGAGCCCTTCCCGCAGCCCTGGCACTCACTCGCTCCAGCGCTTGACGATGGCCGCGTTCTTCTTGGCCTTGAGCGTGTTGCTGGCCGACTCGGAGGGCGGCTCCAGCTCACAGGACAGGCTGCAGCTACAGGACAGAGGTGCAGCTGTGAGGCCACGGGGAGGCACACCCAGGCCTCCCTCCCGCAACCTGC
>NW_023254555.1:0-644 GCF_002007445.2 Ailuropoda melanoleuca | reverse complement strand
GGCGAGCGAAAGCGGACGCCTGTACCAGCAGCAGAGCGAGCCTTGCCTCCACCTGCACGGCCAGAGCCGCAGTGAGCACCAGCTCTTGCCCGGCGCTGGACTCCCGTCCACCCCGGCGGCAGCTACAGAGCGAGAGGGGGCAGCTTACAGACCTGGAGGCCCGGCCCTTGCACGCTTGGACCAGCTCCACAGCGACAGTCCTCTCTGCCCGCGGTTCCTGCGGCACATCGGCAACAATGCCGGAGACAGCAAGCTGAGACCTAGAGTCGGTTCTACAACCAGCTCGGGCACGACCACCGGGGACAGAGCAGCCCTAGGTCCAGCTCAGGCCCAGGTCCGGGGCTGGTTCCACGGCAGAGGCCACGGGGCAGCCCCAGCATCGGCCACGGCTCCAGCCCAGGGCCAGGGCCGCTCCACCCAGAGCCACCCTTCCCCTCCCTGTGAGGGAGCAACCTTTTTTCTGTGACGTGTTTTATGATTTTTACATTTATCGGTTAAGATGTACATTCAATGAAAGTCAGCCTTTCGTCGCGTTAAGCTGCACCATTCAAGGCTCCTTCCCTGGGCTCCTGTGCCAGCTCAGGCTTGGGTCAGACTGACCTGGGTTCAAACCCACAGCGGGGCCGCGCCACAGCCCAGTGACC
>NW_023254554.1:5884-8394 GCF_002007445.2 Ailuropoda melanoleuca | reverse complement strand
AGGGTGGGGCTGAGGATGGCAATGGGTGAAACTAATAACTGCCTCTGTGTTTGCTCCGTCAATGGCAGCCTTGCAGCAGGAGGACAGCCGTGAGGTTTGTTATCTGCATCTGATGGTGGGACTTCAAGCAGCCTTCAACTGTGTTCCCCATCCTGGAAGGTCTCCACTTTTTCTCCTGTGATAAAGACTCTTTCTTAGAGTCTTCTGAAGCATGGGAAAACAGGAGCCAAGTCTGACTCCTTTCTCTTTAGATCTAAATTAAAAATGGTCCAACCTGCTGCCTGCTACCTACAGAGACAATTTAGGAGCCATTTCTGGCCCAGGCAAAGAACTGAAGAACGGGAGATCCACCTAAATCATGCTTTTGAAAATACTAGCAAGTTCATATCATATACACCACTGGATCCCCTCTTTTCCCACTTCTGATGGACTTAAATTTTTTAATGGCTTCCAATGCGCATCTAATTAAGTCTAAAATTACTGATGAGCCTGCCAGGATGTATATCATTCAGCCTCTAAATGGCTGAAGCTTGCCCATCACCTTCCACTGCTTGCCCATCTTCCACTCACAGCTTTCTTATCTCCTACTCTCTAGTCAAGACTCAGCCAAAGTGGTGTTTCCTTAAGAAGCTGTCTCCAGGGACCTGTGGGTGGCTCAGTCGGTGAAGCATCTGCATTCGGCTCAGGTCATGATCCCAGGGTCCTGGGATTGAGTCACACATAGGGTGCCTTGCTCAGTGGGGAGACTGCTTTTCTCTCTGCCTGCTGCTCCCTCTGCTTGTGCTCTCTCTCTCTGACAAATAAATAAGTAAAATCTTTTTAAAAAAGAAAAAAAGAAAAAAAGAAGAAGCTTTCTCCAGAACAGTGCTGGCTCTCTGCAGGAAGTTAATGGTCACTTAGCTCTTGTATTTTTTTTTCTTTATGTCACTTTTATCACAATTATAATTAAAATAATAACAATTATGGAATTAGTGGCTTAATAAATTAGTGTTAAATTCTCTACTAGGATGTCAATTTTATGAGGGTAGGGGACTACTTTTATGCTTAGCATCCTCAGAGTTTAGTAGGATGTCAGATGCCCAATAAACCTTTTTTGAAAGAATAGCACATGGAAGTGAAGAATGTTTATAGGGAAAGTTTCAGTGTTGGTTTCCTTTGGTCTACATTTGCAAATATGCATAAATTAGTAGAATAGCAGGATACCTCTCTGATCTTTAAACTTTAGACAGAATTGGCAGGAGACCCTAATTCCAAAAGCCTTGGATGTCTGAATACACTCAGCCCTGGAAATATTTTTCTACACATTTTTAGAAGCACCCCCCGCAACCTCCAACTTGGAAATCTTGACTTTTAAACCCTACTTCTAGACCTGCTTTTCTCCTTTGTACCATGCTGAAAATTTACACTTAATACTCACTTCTGTCTTTTGCTTTATAAATACGTGAATGTATCTAAATCATTTCTGAAAATTACTGAAGACTTCAAGGGGTGGGGGAAGGCTGAAAAAATGTTAATATCACAGCGGTACAAAAAGCCTTCAAAGTCTCCAGTCACCACCAATTCACCACCATGCAAGTCCCCCCACCATGTGGTCTCAGCTCTGACCTGCATCTTCTCCCAGCCTCCCATGACATAGACCTATATTTCCACCCCCCCAACACTCCTTTTTCCTCATCCATGTCTCCTGCTGATCTCAGGAGTTCCAAAGAAAATACTCTCCTATTCTTCAACAGATACATTTGCTCCCCCTTAAAGCCTTGCCATATTGCAAAAGTGCATCTGACCCACTTTGAGTAGTATTTTGGGTTATTTCTCCAAACAAAGATAGTTTCCTTCCCAAGAAGAATCTCATTGTCAGATGGTAAGATGGCATTTACTATTTTCATTTTATTGTTATCTCTTTAGAAACTTCAATTTTGTCATTGCCCTCCAAATGGGGGGAAATATACTATAGATATTTGAGTGAAGTCTCCCAATTGAAAAACAAAGTAATAATGGGATTACATAGAATAGTTAGGCATATAAATCTGGGTTAAAATCTTGACTCCACAACCTATGGGACTGCAGATAAGTTCCTTAAACTCTCTAATGCCCCACTTCCCTATCTGTAAAATGATGATAATAATGATTCTGAATTTTCTACTTACATCAAATAATAAATCACTTCATTGTTTAAGCCAACATGAAATGGTTTGATTTTTGCTTGCCATCAAAGTCTTGAAAAATAACCTGCTTCTGTAAGTGATCTTAACACCATCCTCTCAGTTTACTTGGTCTGTTTTTCTATATTTGCTGCAATACCACAGCTTTCAACTTAAGGAATTCCTCATTAAGTAATACTAATGGTCATAATAAAACAAAACTCATTATTATTTTACTTTTAAAACATTCCTAAGATACTGTGCAAGCACAAAAGTTGTGACTTTATAATTATCTTTCCCTTGTATCATTTTAAAAATAAAGAAACAAATTTAATATGTTTTATATAGGTTTATTTTATATATATATAT
>NW_023254554.1:0-5189 GCF_002007445.2 Ailuropoda melanoleuca | reverse complement strand
CAATAGCTTGTCCAATGACTAGTAGAGTCTGATAACAGAAACAAATGATCTTATGGTTTTGAGTCACAATTCCTGAAAAATACATATCCAGGTACATGCATTTTTTAAAATTGTATTTTATTTGAGAGAGGGAGAGAGAGACAGAGATAGCAAGAGAGCACAGTGGGGAGGAGAGGGAGAAGCAGACTCCCTGCTGAGCCGGGAGTCAATGCGGGGCTCAATCCCAGGACCCTGGGATCATGACCTGAGCCAAAGGCCGATGCTTAACCTACTGAGCCACCTAGGTGCTCTGGGTATATGTATTTAGATTGTAGTAGATAAATGTTTCAAGCATGCTTAGAGCTAGCTCTCTATTTCTAAGACATATCTCTGGAGAGATGAAGTGCCTCACTCATTAATTCAATCAAAGATTTACTGAGGGTAGCTTTCTGCTTGTATGAATATCTTACCTTATTTTGAACATGAATCTATATCCATCTACCCATCCATCTACGTATCCATCCATCCATCCATCCATCCATCCATCCATCCACGTCTACCTGGCATTAGAAACAAGCAGTTTCTCTTGCATCATTCTTCAGTGAAAACAGCCCATTGCTACCCTTAAAGAAAACCCAGGTAGGTTCATGTTTTTTCTTCTAATTCTTAGATAATAGTTCAAGTGTCATCTTACGTAGCACACAAAAGCCCATTCAGAATTTGGCTTGATGCAACCAATGATCTTTATTTGATATTGGTTTTTTGTTGCTGTCATGGTGGTAGTAAAATACACTTAAGAAAACTTTCCATTTTAACCATTTTAAACTATACAATTCAGTGTCATTTATTACATTTACAATGTTGTGCAGCCATCACCACTAATTCCAGAACATTTTTATCACCTCACACCCACTGAGCAGATATCCCCCCCCTCCACTCCCTGCAGCCCCTGGCAATGGCTACCATGCTTCCTATACCTATGAAAGTCTCTCTTCCCGGTATATCATGGGAATGGACTCATATATTATATGGCTTTTTGTATCTGGCATATTTCATTTAGCATCATGTTTTCAAGGTTCCTTTGTCTTGCACATGTCTTGGCCCTTCATTATTTTTTATGGCTGGATAATATTCCATTGTATGAATATATCACATTTTGTTTATCCGTTTGTCAGCTGATAGACATTTACGCTGTGGTCACCTGTCAGCTATTGCGAATAGTCCTACTATGAACACCCTTGTACACTTTTTTTTTTGAACACTTGCTTTCAATTCTTTTGGTTCTATATCTGGGAGTGGAATTATGAGGTAATAGGGCAATTCTATGTTTAAATTTTTGAGGAAACACCAAACTGTTTTCCATAGGGGCTGAACCATTTTACATAACTACCAGCAATGCACCAGGGGTATAATTTCCCCACATCTGCCTCAACACATCATTTTCCATTTTTTGATTACAGATCCTAGTGAATGCAAAGTGGTATCTCTTTGTGATTTTGATGATCATTGCCCTAATAACGAATGGATACATCCAAGATCTTAATCAAAACTCTAAACATGATTTAACATCAGATCTCTTCTTTCTTATTTCTGTCTGGTATCCTTATAAGAAGAGGAAATTGGACACACTAAAGAACACCGGGGACCATGGTCACAGAGTGACGACCGCGTGAAGAGGCAGCCAGAAGGGCAGCCATCTAGAAGCCAAGGAGAGGCACCTTAGAGGAAACCAAACTGTTGACACCTTAACCTTGGACTTCTAGCCTCCGGAACTGTGAGAAAATAAATTTCTGCTTTCTAAGCCATCCAGTCTGTGATGCTTTGTTATACCAACCCAATAAACTAATGCAGGCCCTCAGTGGAAGCTGAGGCAGGAAACAGCCCATTCAATACCTTGCTACCTATAGGAAGCTTGGTGATCCCTGGCTCTGGAATCCCAAATCTTTTATTAATCTTTAACCCTTGCTAGCTGCGTGCGCTTGGTTTTCCCAAGTGACCTTGGTTTCCCCAAAATAGTTCTACACGTATAAAATGGGAATACTAATGGGGAAACTGTGACTGTCTTACCTCATTACAGAGGGTTTTAAATCAATGTCTGGCCACTTACTTGCTCACATGAGTCTCACTCTGAAGGACTATAAGATTTAAAAGAGGGAAACTATGCAGAAGGGCTTTCTAAATTCTAAAGTGTTATAAAAATGCTCATTAATACAATCACAACATCTACAAAACTCTTAACGGGGGGGGAAGGAAATCAATTGGTGTGTTATTTTGTTTTGAGTGCAGGGTCGGGGTGTAAAGTGGCATACACGCCCCTCCGCCTGTCAGCAACCAACAATTAATCCGTCTCAGGGTATTTTTAAACATTGGGAGTCATGTATTTTCCATTCACCAGCTGGAAGACTGCCATCCAAAACAGCCAGCATCAGCTATCAGCTAAATTAATACTTGCTGCTACTAAGAACTCAATTCATCCACCACCTCCTTCACTTCGACTAGTCCATGCAAAGTAGCCGACACAAAGTTCCCTGGAGCTGAGCTTAGGCATATACGTGAGGCCTGAGAGTCTCACTCTGATATCCACAGGATCAAGATTCATCCTCTGTAGGGTATCCACATGTCCTGAAAATGCGCTACGCATTTTAATACATGCATTTCTTATGTAACATTTATATCAATTCCTTAGAGTGGGGGATAATAGCTCCATTTTATTATTTTTATTTTTATTGTTTTTAAAGATTTTATTTATTTATATGACAGAGAGAGAAAGAGAGAGCACAAGCAAGGGGAGTGGCAGGCAGAGGGAGAAAGAGAATCAAGCTTTCCTCCTAGAGGGAAGCCATTGTGGGGCTCGATCCCAGGACCCTGGGATCATCACCTGAGCCAAAGGCAGACACTTAACTGACTGAGCCACCCAGGTGCCCCAATAGCTCCATTTTAAATTTAAGTAAATTTAAACCTAGAGAGGATAGTGATTTTCCATTCATTCATTTGACAAGTTATTATTAGAGCATTTTCTTTTTGCTAATTCCTGAGTACTATATACTAGAGAATACAACATGAAACTTTCAATCTTGCTGAGGGAGAAGATCAACAAAAAAATAAACAAGCTAATATACTGTAGAATTTTAGTTGCACAAAGAAAATTCACAACCTAGCCCATCACAACTTGCAAGGTAAAAATCTTAGTGGGGAAACAGATAACAAACAAACATGCAGATAAAGACAGGTTTAAGTAACCACCACGGGACTTCACAGAAGGAGTGGTAAAAGTTCAGCTGGGTGGATGTACTTAGAAAACTGAAAGGTGAAGAACAGCCATCTGTCCAAGAGGGCAACATGGAGACAGTTGATGATATAGTTTCAGTTTCTGTAACTGATCATGAAGAACCTTGTACTTTTGTGGTATAGGAGTTGATACATTCTCCTTCTTACTCAAGTTAAAAAGTTAGGAATCTTAGGGGTACCTGAGTGGCTCAGTCCATTAAGTGTCTGCTTTCGGCTCAGGTCATGATCCTGGGGACCTGGGATGGAGCCCCGAGTGGAGTTGGGTTCCCTGTTCAGCGGGGAGTCTGCTTCTCCCTCTCCCTCTGCCCCTTCCCATAGCTCATGTGCTCTCTCCCTCTCTCAAATAAAAATAAAAATAATAATAATAATAAAAAAGTTAGGAATCTAAGCATAGATCCAAGGGCAAAACCTAAGACCTTTTTGTGACAGTTACCAACTGGTGTCCTAATTAGGGAATTCATTTCATCCTTCTGAGGTTCAGCTTTCAAATTTGCCCTGTTAAACTTATAGTGCTATTCTGAGGATCGATGGGGCAGTATATGTGACAAAGGTGCTTTAGAATGTGCTATACAAACATAAGACCTTACTGAAAACAGCAACGACTTCCCATAGGGAAATGTAATCCACATCTGTCATTCAAAATGATATCAATCCAATTGGTTAAACAACTTCCAGAAGACTTTACCAAGTTGGATTCTTGAAAACAGACCTGATCACAAACCTCCTGACAACCCATAGTTAGCTCTCAATTGCTTCCAGGATAGGAAACATGCCATCCAGCATTTTTCTCCTCCTATCACCCTCCCAAACTCTACCATTTTTTCCCAAACTTCTAGTATTTTGAGAATCTTCTGGGGGCTCATGGGGATTTGATAAGTATCCAGATTCCAAGGTACAGTTACTAACTTCCTGAAACTGAACCTTGAACGGATGAATCTGTGTACAATTACTCAGCAGTATGGGCGACTCTTATACTTGGCTTATTTGGAGAAGTACTATGGGTCATTGATCCCCCAAAATAATGTGTACATAAGCATTCCCTGGAGAGCTTATGAAAAAATTAATTTCTGGCAATAACCTCCAATAAAATTTCTAATTTAGTGTGTTTGAGGTACAACTGAGGAGATGCATTTTTAACAAGCATCACTCCTCTGTGCCCAGTTGTTGGTGATGGTCCACTGTTTAAATGTAAGGAAACACTGGTCTAGAATGGAATGAATGTCTATCTACTATACACTCTGAACTTTCATCTTCTTGTCTTTCTCTCCACAGTCTGCCAGCGGTTTGAACTGTATTTCTTACAAAATGTCCTAGAATTTCTGCCCTTACCTCCACTGCCCTAGAGTTAATTAACATATTTTGGGAGCGATATGGACTTTCTAAAGTCACTCTCTTTGTTATGGCTTGGATTGTTTGTTATTAATTAGATATTGGAAGGAAAATGTAGAATTTGGAGACAAACGGAAAGGAAGGGAGAAGGATAAAGAGGGAAGAATGAAGAAAGGAATCCAGAATGGATNAATCCAGAATGGAAATGGATCTCAAAAGACTCCAAAATCCAAAAATCCAAGGGTGATGCATCTCTCTTGCTTGTTTATGAGGAGAATGAATTTAGTGCAAGCCTCTTCTCTGATAGTGTAAGCCATCTGTGCACCACTACAGAGATTTCTGGCTTCTCAGACCTGGGAGAGATATTTAGGTAATCCTGGGGTATTCTCCAGATGCCTCCACTCACATTTATTAGAGATTTTAACTCTATTTGAGGAGTATATATGATCCTTCCTCTAAAGTGGAGCCTGTGGAAGAGAAAAAGTGGACTAAAGAAAAGGGCAGGCAGAAAGAAAATACCTCATTTATCCAGGCAAACTATAATGCATCCCTAGATCCAACCTGCTATGCAACCTCTCTTTCTAATATTTGTG
>NW_023254553.1:0-9622 GCF_002007445.2 Ailuropoda melanoleuca | reverse complement strand
TAGCTCATCAAGGGTAGCCTTGTAAGTTAGTCCTCAGCTTTAAGCTCTCTTTGGGGATGACCTCGGATGAATGAAACTGCTATGTGGACTCTGAGAAACAAACTGAGGANACTGCTATGTGGACTCTGAGAAACAAACTGAGGACTTCAGAGCGGAGGGGGGTGGGGGAATGGGATAGGCTGGTGATGGGTAGTAAGGAGGGCACGTATTGCATGGTGCACTGCGTGTTATGCAACTAATGAATCATCGAACTTTACATCAAAAACCAGGGATGTACTGTATTGTGACTAACATAATATAATAAAAAATATTATTGTTAAAAAAAAGAAAGAAAGAAACTGCTACCCCTGAGCATCCTTCCGTTCAGGAGCAACCTACATCCATGATCAACGTGGGGAATAAAGAGCTGTCCTCCTTGACATACTAGCCCCAGAGCTTCCAGTAGGGTCAGCTGAGACCTCCATGAAGACTGTATCACAACCCACCTTCTCCCTCTGCCCAGCTCTGCCCCCTTCCTCTCACTTCCACAGATGTGGATCCCTAGAGCACACTGTAATAAATATCCTGCAGGCTAATCTCCATCTGAAAGTCTGCTTCCTGGAGCATCCAAACTGTAACACTCCCTACTCCACACACACACACACACACACACACACACACACACACACACACACGTGCATGTCCTATCACCTTTGATTACCCTAAGCTTGAGGACAGTAAAGCATGCCCTGGAGATGTTATAGTAAGTTTAAAAGGCTCTGGAAATAGCCTCAATCTTTAGAAGGTGGCCTCAGGAGTTCATTGTCCCCCTGAGGGCAGCTCCACTCAATTCTACAGCCATTGTGATTTCTGTATCAAGAGAGAGGTTACAGAGCAAACCCTCTTGAAGAGCTGGGTTGGAATGAGCACACCAAAGCTCTCTCAGCCTAACAAGGACCCAAAGGAGTCCAGGAGAGCAGAGGCAAACCCATGAGAAGCCCACAGGTTTTCCCTGACCGGGAGAGATCCTGCTAAAGTGAGTCTGGGCGCCTCTGCCTTCTACAGTGGGGAGCAGAGAAAAACTGAACGATGCCGAGAGACAGAGGATGAGAAATAGATCAGGGATGTGAGGCAGAATCAGGAAAATACTATTTCCCTCTGGAATCCAGAGCAATCTATCTGCTTTTTCTTCCCTCTTCCCAACCCCTCTTGCTCATCGCAGGCTAGAAAGTCAAAAGGTCAGCTTTGACTGATAGGTAAATGTAACCAATTTAAAAGTGGTTCAGGAGAGAGAAAAGATTTTTTTTTAAAACTGGAACATGTGAGAAGATATCTGGATATAGAAAGCGAACATGAGCACACTGGCTGCCCACCGGACCATCCACCTCACCTGGGTACTTATTTCAGCCTCGTTTTGTCTCCTTTGACTCCAAAAATCATATGGACACAATATATCAGAGTTCAGCCTAATATTTAAGTCTGGCTTTGTATTTTATGACCACCCTCTTTGACCTTGGGCCAGTGTATGTCATTATCCCATGGTTTTGAGGAAACAGATTCTCAATAAGTAGATAAGGGGGGTTTAGTAGAAAAGATACACACACACACACACACACACACACACACAAGTCCCCTCCCCTGACACATCCCAGACTTTTAGAATGATTCCCTTAGATTCTCATTTCCAAAACTTCCTTCCATTTTTGCCAGGTACTCAACCCAGATGATACACAGGGGTATCCAACCTGACTTGATCACTTTAAATCTCCATCTCACGCTCCCCAGGCATCCCCTTCACAAATAATTTATTTTTACTGATGTATATTTTACAAGCAACACTTATATGGTATGTTTCATTTGCTCTTTAGGATACCTAAAATCACTCAGTGCACAGGTGATAGAGGTCAAGTACACACTTCCACTTTGTGCTTCCAAGTCCAGTGCACTTTCTACCACACCCTTGACTCAATACACACATAGTGCACCAGCTACCCAAGACCAAATTCCCCCTTTTTGTTGCCAATCAATCATGTATACTCGAATTTTCAAATTCTGCAATCTGTTCAACACAGAAAAAACAGATTTCCCATTGTAATAGCAAAGGTCTGTTTTTAATGTGGAACAAAAAGCATTTAAGGAAAAAATGTGTGATACGTGTGTGTGTTAAAATAGAAAATGATCAAGTTGGAAAAAAATAAATCCTGTGCATGATTGTTTCAGATACATTTTATAGTTTTACAAAAATATGAGAAGACACATAGTGGTTAAATCTTGGAATCAGAATAGTCCTAAGTTTGAAACCTATTTCTGCCATTTACTTGATGTGTGAGTTTAGAAAATTATTGTTACTCTTTATAACTGTTTCCTCAACAGAAAAAAAGTGGGAATAATAATGGTTTATTTCTCATAAGTTTATAAGGAGAAATAAACAAATTTCCACCTGTATGAGATAAGAGCTTAATTATTGATTCACTCTCATATTATTCAAAGTATGGACAAATGCACCTTCTAAAAAAGCTTTGTAAATTCATATTAAGGTCAATTTGACCATTAGAGCATTAACGTCTGTGGGCTAGGGTTATTTTACTATTCAGATTCATTACTTTTGAGAACATGTACAAATACCTAGTTAGGGGAAAAAAATCATTGGCACCAAACGGTGGTGGGGAAGAGAATACAGTGGTATCAAATATTTACTGTCTCCCTGGAATCATTCTAAGTACCTTAAGCACAAAATAACATGAAAACCCTAAAAAATTTTATGGGAAAATAAAACACTGAAATTTAAAGATATTTAATTACTTGCCTGATATTAACCAACTGGAAACTAGGCATTTAGTTGTTGTATGAACAAATGAATAATTAGCCATTCTTTGAACTGCTATTAAAATCCAATGTGCCCATTCTCAATGTCTGGATGAATAATTTAAAACACTTTGTAGGCATGAGGATATCTGAATCTATGTTGTTCATGGTAGCAGACTTAGAGGACATTTAGGGAAACATAGTAAGTCAAGCGAGCCACATGCATACGATGGAAAGAGTCAGAAGAAAAGAACCAGAACATTGATAGATATCAAAAAATTATATACATAGAGAAAAAAAAGAATGAGATATATGCCACAGTATTATTGAAGTAATTATTGAAGTAAATGGAAGAAAAACATACCTAAATAAAGCAATAATATATATTTTTCAACAATATATAAATAACTAAATAAATGAATGGATGCTGGCATGGAAGGACATATGGTTGCTTAATGATTGGGTATCCAAGGTGTGGGAACGTGATCTGACTTAGGAAACCAGAGGAAAAATAGGTAAAAAGAAAATTTAAGACAAGGATTTATATGGACTGATACTGATAGATTAACATTCACTAAGGAATGTGAGCTTCTAAATAAGTACCTCTAAAGTTAAACCAAGTATGACAGTAAAACTTTGTTGACCTGGGTTCATTATTCCTCTGATTTACTTGGTGAGTATTTAATCAAATCCCCTTTTTTGGCAAGGAGGTTCAAAGATAAAGCTTAGCATGGCATAACTGAAAATTTGTTTTGATGCAGAGAGAGAAAAATGAAACCATTTACTCTAAAATAAATTCCCAACCCTACCTTTGTCAGTCTCTATCCTCTTATGTAGTTTATTTTTCTTTATAGAAGGTAGAGCTATCTGATGATAGATAGATGATAGATGATAGACACATAGATAGATTAGATAGATAGATAGATAGATAGATAGATAGATGATAGATAGAGATAGATAGATAGATAGATAGATAGATAGATAGATAGATAGATGATAGATAGATAGGGATCCTCCATGCCAGGCTAGTCTCTGCCTTTTGCATAGTGGTGTCCCTGCTCCCAGAGAGTATTTTTCACAAAACTATTTTTAAGCTTTAATATTAAGCTGAATTAGTTAAACTCTGTTTCTAAAAGAAAATTCTTCTGAAAGTCCATGCTATCAACACCAGAAGCAAGTGAAGTCAGCAAGCTGAAAAGGGAAGGCACCATCAAGGACCATAAATTTGACAAGTTGTCCACATGGTAGCTAATGGGAGGAAAGTAAAGGATATTGACTTGTTTGTGATTACAGTTGTGAAACGTGTGTGTGTGTGTGTGTGTGTGTGTGTGTGTTAAATGATAAGATCCTCTCTGTTTAGTTGGCTCTGTGACCATGGAAAAAGTCAACCAAACCAGGAGTGTCTCCGAGTTCATCCTCCTGGGACTCTCCTCCCGGCCTGAAGACCAGAAGCCACTCTTTATCATCTTCCTCACCATGTATCTGGTCACCATCATAGGGAATCTACTCATCATCCTGGCCATCCACTCTGACCCCCAGCTTCAGACCCCCATGTATTTCTTCTTGAGTTTCCTGTCCTTCACTGACATTTGCTTTACAACAACAGTTATCCCCAGGATGCTAATGAATCCTGTCAGAGAAGACCATCTCCTATGCTGGGTGTCTGACACAGATGTATTTCATTTATGCTCTGGGCAACACTGACAGTTGCCTTCTGGTGCTCATGGCCTTTGACCGCTATGTGGCCATCTGTGACCCCTTCCGCTATGTCACCACCATGAACCACTGCTGCTGTATCCTGCTGGTGGCCTTCTCCTGCTCATTTTCTCACGTCCACTCACTCCTACATACACTACTACTGAATCGTCTCACTTTCTGTGACTCCAATATTATCCATCATTTCCTCTGTGACATCAACCCTCTGCTCAAATTGTCCTGCTCTTCCACATTTGTCAATGAAATCATGATAATGTCAGAAGGTTCTGTTGTTTTGGTGACCCCCTTTCTGTGCATTACTTTATCTTACATACAAATTTTCATCACAGTTCTCAAGATCCCCTCAGCTGCTGGGAAACGCAAAGCATTCTCTACCTGTGGCTCTCACCTCACTGTGGTAACGCTCTTTTATGGAAGCATCTTCTGTGTCTATTTACAGCCCCTGTCCACCTACACTGTTAGAGATCATGTAGCAACACTTGCCTACACAGTTTTGTCCTCCATGCTAAATCCTTTTATCTACAGTCTGAGAAATAAAGACATGGAAAGGGGCCTGAGGAAGCTGATGGCCAGGAGGAAGTCCTAGCCAGAACCTCTGGGATCATGTTCATGAGGGTCTCTGCTCCTCTGGACCCTGTTTCTGCTGGTCAGCAGGTATAATCATATCTGTCATGGATGTTGGGCTGTATCTATGTCATTACAGTTGCAGCCATCAACCAGTGAGACTATTATGATTCAGTAATTGGCTCAAGGTCAACCAAGTTCTGGGTTCCAATTTTCACATATCTACCTCTCTCTTTTCTTCTCCAGGAAACCACATCTTTTTCATTACCCCAAGTGCTGTTGAAACCTCTGTTTTCCACAAAAATTTGTGGAACTAATTCATATCTATTCAATGACTTTGATTCCCTCAGTATCCTTCTTACTTTAATGAACTTTTGTAATCAGTTTTGCTAGCTTTTTGAAAGTCATTACAGTAATTTAAGAAGAGAAAGAGAGACAGAGATACAGAGAATGAGAGTTTCCTAAATTTGAAACTTCCACCAAAGCAAAGACTGTGTCTGGCCTGTCAGTTTATACAGGGATCATGCCTCTTCCTTCTTATCACTGACAGCAGGGTATTCTGGGCTCTGTAGTGAACACAAGCCCAACTCTTAACCCTGATTAGCTAAGTGACTTAAAAGTTCAACACACAACTGAATCTATGAACAGACCAGTGTTCAAGGGCTGGAGTTTCCTCTGGGTCCTTACCCTTGTCATCTGGTGTTTGTCCTTCACAGGCAGTCACTCCCCTTCTGCCCTCTCTTAGCTTCAACTCCCCTTAGAGATCCCTTGATTTCTACCATCCCTACCACTCTGAAGTCTGTTTGCTTCCCAGGGAAAGATTTATTGTAGGTACTTAGAATTATTCTCAGTATCTTTTGAAGAGAGACTTAAAGCCCATATATGAATGTTGAAGGCAGCTATAACTAGGAGCATCCAGAACCACACAGAGGCTCTGGGATGTAGAGTCATTTGGTGCTACAGGCAAGGACCTGATTCTGTTTACTTTTGTTTTCATTCTTTATTCTCTATTACTCTCTCCGGGATTTTAGTCCCTTCTGTATTTTCTATATTAATATTTTTCCCACTTACTATTCTTTATCATTTCCAGAGATATTACTCAGCAGGTCTCACATAGAGCCTGTGAACCTGAATTTTAATTAGCACCTCCCCCCAGAGAAAACTAACATGGTCTTATGTGAGAAGCTGAATGTTTGAAAATTTCTGGTCATTCCTTATCTCCATGTTGTATTTCTAGGACTCGCGCCCTAAAGTAATAGTATATCAAATTATCAAACTCCATATAAACAGACACTTGTTGATTACAGCATTGTAATAGTGAAAAATTAGAAACAATCTAAATGCCCATCAATAGGAGAATAGATAAATTATGGTTCAATTTTTCCATAGAAAGAAATAATATGTGGTCATTATAAATAATGAGGCATATCTCTGTCACTGCCTTGAGAAGCCATTATGAATGAAGAGCAAGCTGCAAAATAAAATACTTAAAAATAAACCTGGGTGTTATATGCAACTAATGAATCATTGAACACTACATCAAAAACTAAAGATGTACAATATTGTGGCTAACTGAACATAACCAAAAAAACAAACACCTATTTTTTAAGAGAATAAATCTATTAATTAATGATGATAAAATACTTAATAATAAATCTGCATTGTAAATGTGTGTATATAATGATTAAGCGATATTATATCTTCAGTAAAGAAATCTCCCACTGAAAACGGTTAATTCTAGGAGATGACATGGAATAGGAAAGGAGAAGATGTTTGCTTTTTAGTTTCTACATATCCGGAATATTTGAATTTGTTAAAATGGGACATATAAGTAAAGCAGAGAAAGACAATTACCATATGGTTTCACTCATTTGTGGAATATAAGAAATAGGAAGATCGGTAGGAGAAAGAAGGGAAAAATGAAGGGGGGGGAACAAAAAGGGGATTGAGCCACGAAAGACTATGGACTCTGGGAAACAAAGTGAGGGCTTCAGAAGGGAGGGGGGTGGGGGAATGGGTTAGGCTGGTGATGGGTAGTAAGGAGGGCACGTATTGCATGGTGCACTGGGTGTTATATGCAAGTAATGAATCATGGAACTTTACATCAAAAACTAGGGATGTACTGTTTGGTGACTAACATAATAAAAAATAAAGTAAAATTAAATTAAATTAAATTAAAATTTTAAAATAATAAATTTTTTTAAATTTAAATTTTTTTGTATGTCATTAGTTACCATGGTTAAAAATCAGATGAAACGAATATTCACTCTCACTAGTAACCAAAGACATGCAAGTTAGAATAATAACAATATTATTTTATATATATGAAACTGTCAGTGATTAAAACCAGCAATGATACTAGGACAAAGTGTGGTGGTTAAAAGCATGGACTCTAGGGCCATACAGATCTAGGATGGAATTCTATCCCCTCCATTTAGTAGTTGTATGATCTTGGTCAAGTCATTATCCTTCCTGGACCTCAGTTTCCTCACCTGTAAAATGGGGATAAGAATAGTTTCTGTATCCTGTTTGCTGTGAGTATTACTTGAGACTGTGTAATGGAAGTGTTCAATAATATTAATAATAGGATTAATTCAATAGCATTCATAAAAATACAGGAGATGTAATATTTTTAGCAGTTGCTATGTATTAGACCTTATGGCTGGTGTGCTCTATATAGGGTGCTTCATTTCACTGACAGTTTAGGACTTAAGGGGGTTGCTTCATATTAGGATTACTCTGTTTAGGAAGATCACCAGCAGAAATAGTCATGTTATAATTTATACTCCTGACATCTCCCTCAATCCAGTTCTACGTAGGGTATGGAACAGGCATTCAACTGTCTAGGGTATAGGCATGAGCTTCCAAGAGGCCTGCCGGTCAGGCTAAAGTGCACTGTATCCCAGGAAGAGGCCTCAGAATCACTCTCCTGAGATCCACATCTGAGCTTAACTCCCGGGAAAGAGATGCCCTCAGTCCCCCCAAGACCTAGCCAGAGTTGGCTGGAGGACAGGCTCCACAATCCCACCGAGGTTGGCTCTAATGAGCACTTTGGGAAATGGTGTTCCAGGAGCCTTTAAAACCCTAAGAAAGACTCCTATCTTTTCAGGCCTAGGGAAGCTGAAAATGAATCATACACTCCATGTTCCTAGTGAACCCTGGACTCAATAGACCCCAACTTTACTGACTGAGTCTGAAAGGTCCCAGCACTTTCCTCATTGTGAATTACCCATCCAGGAGAGAGAAATGGAAAATTTGAGGATGCCTGACACTGACTCATGCTCTCACAGGTGAGAATCTGGAAGGGGCAGCTCACACTCACACACACACACACACACACACACACCCCTCTCCTTTCCCAGCCCAACAGCTAAGCAAGTTTCTTGGGTAGATATGAGCTGAGTCTCTGCCTAGGATCAGAAGCCTCTCTATGAACCAAAGAACAAATACAGAATAAATTTTCACAGGAGGTTCTAAGGTCACAATTTCTACAAGGCCAGTATGAAATGCCCTCCCATACCAGCTCTCTCCAAATCCTAGGGCAGCAGGAGAACAGAGTGGCTACTTTCAAGCCCAGGGAACCAGAGCCTGGTTCCTTTCACCTTCCTTCCCCTGAGGAAATACTGGAGAGATGTGGTACAATTGTAGGGGTTAAGGCACAGGCTTTGGAGTCAGGCACACCTGCATTTGAATCTCATTTACTAGTTACCTGAGGACATCAAATATGTCTGACGCTCAGTTTCACCATTTGCAAAGTTGTCGAGGATACCTACTTCATAGCCTTGTGAAGAATAAAACAATGCCATGAAGGTGTCTGGTGTTTAACCAGTCTCTACGAATTGGGGCTGATCATGACAAGAGGCCAGGAGAACTGAAATATCAGCTCCTAGAGGGAATACAGGTACAGAGGAACAGAAGGGAAGAAGACAAAGGAGAGAGAATGATGGAGGATAAGGGGTGGTCCCCTCCCTGTTTATGGAGGGGAGGACCTAGTGATGGATGGGGAGGATGGCATATCACAGACACTCACTGCCCCCAACTCACTGTGCCACCAATTAAGGAAGGGCACAGGGATAGAAGCCGGGTGGTGTGGTCAATTTCTAAGGNTGGTCAGTTTCTAAGGATTGGGGAGGCGACTAGAGAGGAGGATAGTGTGTGTGTGTGAGTGTGTGTGTGTGTGTGTGCGCGCGCACGTGCGCATGCGTTGGGGGAGAGGCAGCAATGGAGATCATGAATTTTCTTTCCATTTGGTAAACAAATGACTTCTCCAATCTTGCCTTCAAGGATATGCTCAATTCTTACCTCCTCCAATAGCTTACACTGACATCTCCAGTCAAACTGATCTCTTCCCTGGACCCTATTATAACACAAAAAGCACAATTTGCATTTGTATGACTATCATCTTGCCTTTCTATGTTCCATGGGTGTTTTCTTTCATCCCCATTGAGATCCAAGATTCTCACTGACAAGGTCCATTTATTCCCCTTTTTTTCCCAATATAATTCTGGCTACACAGATACATATCTGTGATTGGTCTAGTAATTAAATACTAACCCAA